>NW_023494377.1:484804-615980 GCF_011100635.1 Trichosurus vulpecula
GGCAAGGTTAGCGGTGGTTCTATTCATTATCCTCAGGCATGGTGCTCTAGCTGTTGACTCCTGTACTTTGTTTACCCTTCTAGAGAGGGTAAACTAAAGAGAGAATGCATAGAAAAATGAGATTTCAGCTTCTGTTGAAATTGTCCTTTTTAACTCAAGCTGTCTGCCCTGTTGAAAGGTAATGTAGAATAGTGTATGGAGAACTGGCCTCAGAGCCAGGAAGACCTAGGTTTGAGCCCTACCTCTCATATGTACTGGCAATATGACCCTGTGTAAGTCCCAACCACTCAGTGCCCCAGGCATCTCTCAGAAGGACCAGTAAATTGCAGAACAGTTGGAGCTCTCCATGGATAGAGGGGTTTTCCTCACTGGGGTAGGGGGTGGGGGATTTCCTCAAGCAGTGATCTCACAGGTCCCAACTATTTGTCTTTAATTTAAGTAGTAACTTACTAGTAGACTTTCATCTAATTTTAAAAACCTCACACTGGTTGCTAGAGTTTGACAAAGTTTAAGGCACAGAATTCAAGTCCTTGTGTCCTAGGCCAGGGCCCTCCTGTCACTACACTACTTATTGGACAAGAATTCTGGGTTAGGAATGTAGCCAAGTGGCAATGATCATATTAGGTGAAATAGGAGTTGACAGCATGTGGGAATACCACTGGCCAAGGGTTAGTTCCATTTTAGGATGATGCCATCTTTGTGCTTGCTTTTAAAATGTGTTTAAAACTAGGATTTAGCCAAGCCTCATACTGGTTGCCAGCTCACTGCCACCATCAGTACTGTCCTGTGGCTGTTTCCTAGTTGTGTTGTTTGACCTCAAGTTCTAACTGAAATTGTATATCTATAGAGCAGTAATATTGGCTCGATTTGTTACGTCTATGAAGTATGGGTATGCTATGAACATTGAATCCTGCTAAGTGGGGCTATCATTTATAGGTATGCTTGACTTTACAGAATCCATACGTTCCCGAAACATGGGCTGTAAAGTAAATTTTTCAAAATCTAGTCACTTTTCCATGAACTTCTACTTTTTTAAAAAGTGCTGACAGATTTTCATACATTTTAGGCTGCAAGATATGATGAAAACACACTTCAGATGATGCAAAATTTCAGAGATGGAAGAGACCTCAGTGGCCATCTAGTTCAACCCCCCCCCCTACAAAAATCCTCATTACAGAATACCCAACAGGTGGTCATCCGGCCTCTGCTTGTAGACTTCCATTGAGGGGGAGTCTAACCTGTCCTGAGACAACCCATCCCCCTTTTAGTTTTTAGAAAGTTTTTCCTGACATTAGGTTTCAATTGGTCTCTCTGCACGTTGCACCCATTGCTTCTGGTTCTGCCCTCTGGGGCCAGACAGAACACATCTGATCCTTCTAATGTTTGACAAATCCTTCCATTGCTATCATGAGTCTTCTCAGCTAAACATCCCCATTTCCTTCAGTTAACCCTCATAGGCCATGGACTCGAGGTCCTTCACCATCTTAATTTTCCTTCTCTGGACACTCAAACTTGCCAACTTCCTCCTTAAACTGTAGTGCCCGTCCTCCAGATGAGGACTAATGAGGGCAGAGTACAGAGGGACTAACACTTCCGTATCCTGGAAGCCATTACCTGTCTTAATGCAGCCTGAGTTTATATTAGCTTTACTGGATTGCCACATCAGACTGACCACTGTTGTCTAATCATGTCTCCCTCATCCTATACTTATGAAATATAAGACTTTGTGTTTATCTTTATCGAATTTATTATTAGATCTAGCCAATGATCTAATCTCTAACCTATCAGGATTGTTTTGGATCCAGACCTTGTCCTCTAGTGTATTAGTTGTCCCTCCCATCTATGTGTTATCTTCAGATTTGATGAGCATGCCATCTATGTTTCTGCCCAAGTTACTGATCATTTGAAATGCCACATGGCCAAGTATAAATCCCCGGGGCATACCACTGGAGACCTGCCAAGCCAACATTGAACAGTTAACAAATATTTTGGGGGTCTAGCCATTAAACTGGTTTTATCTAGTTCAGATCTTTCCGTCTTTTCCACAAGAATCATGACATTATCATATCTAGGTAAGTTATATCTAGAGCATTCCCCTGATCGATCTGTTTAGTAACTCTGTCGAAAAGGGAAATGATGTTAGTCTGTCATGACCTGTTCTTGATGAAGCCATGCTGGTTCTCTTATGATCACCGCTTCTTTTGCCACATGTGCACTAGCCATCTCTTTAATGATCTGATTTAGAATATTGCCAGGATTAGATGTCAGATGTGCTGAGCTAAAATGGCAGTCTGCTCCTTTCCCTTTTTTAAAACGAAAATTGGGACGTTTGCCCTTTTCTGTTCCTGTGATACCTCTTCCATTTCCATGGGCTTTAAGGCATCCCTGCCATCCGTCTTGTCTGTCAGTTCCCTTGGTACCGAAGGATGTTGTTCATATGGGACAGGTGACTTGAATTCATCATGGGCAGCTAAGGACTCCCTTACATTCTCTTATCTCGAGTACAGACCCCTTGTCAGCCATTTTGTTGTTGTTTTTGTTTGTTCTGTCATTTTCCTGGGCAGTGGCCATTCTCCTTGCCAAAGAAAACTGAAACAAAATAGGAATTGAGTAGCTGTATCATCTCTCAGTCATCAAATATCATCTCAGCCTCCGAGCAGGGCTCCTCTCCTTTCTTTGATCTTTTTTCCCAGCATAGCTTAAAACCAGCTAAGCTAAAAGCCTGGAAACAGACTTACCTTGAGCTGTTTGTTGTCTGTTGTCAGAAGAAGGCTAACATGATTTACCCAAGGCTACTTAGGGGCTATTAGTACACTGAAAGGGTATTTGTGTTGGCCTAATGGATCAGCGCTCAGAGTACAGGAAATGACTACAGGAGAGAGACAGAAGTAAAGCAAGGTTTATTGCAGGGAGACATAGGAGCAGGTGACAGCCAACCAGTGGCCTGAACAACCACCCGTCATCCAGGACCCCAGGTTCCTGTTGACTGGGGCCAGAGCCTGGCATGCAGGGCCACCAGTGCGAACCACTGCCCAAAATACTGAATACTCCATGCCCACTGACATGGGAGAGGGTTTTCCACCCCTCAGGGGCTAGGTAGAAGGATTAGAATGTTGAGTTCCTTGGGAATAGTGTTTGGTTCATTCTTTGTATTCCCAGTCAGGTAACAAGAATTTCTTAAGCACTGTATAGTGCCTAGCCCATGGTAGGCACTTAATAATGGCTTCTCAGCTAATTCATTATTTTTACAGAGGCTGCCACATGGCTGAGCCTGTGAGTCTAGATTGTTGTTTTAAGATGAAACCCTTCCCTAACTGGCCTTGAATGGGGCAGCATCTTTGGAAAGGGGGAGATGGAGATGAGGTGAAGCTCTCCATCTCTGCCCTCTCAAAGATGAGAAAGCTCTCAGCCGAGAAAAAGTCTTTGTCATCAGTGCTTGGGAACAGAAACTTAAGTGAAGAAACTTAAGAAGTTTTAAAGAAAAAAAATCTTAAGCCAAACCCAAGACATGAATATGTGACTATCAGACGGGCGTCGCTGGGGTTAGTGTGTGATTGGGGCCCTTTCAAGCTGATTCACAAGCAAATAATATGGCTGCTGTCTACCAGTGTCCTACTGGATTCAGGTTTGTTTCAGGTATGCTTTGGGGGGGGGGGGCGAAGAGGAGAACAAGCATTTATTAAGTGCCTACTATGTACCAGGCACTGTGCTAAGTGCTTTCCAAATATCATCTCATCTGATCTTCACAACTACCCTGTGAGGTAGGTGTTATTCTCCCAATTTTATAGTTGAAGAAACTGAGGCAGAGAAAGTTAAGTGACTTTGGAAAACAATACCTTATTAATAGCTAGCATTTATATGATTACCATTTAAGGTTTGCAAAGTTCTGTACATATATTATCTTGGTCCTCACAACAGCCCTGTGAGGTAAGTGCTGTGGTTATCCTAAGGTATACAGAGGTTAAGTGACTTGCCCAGGGTCACGAGGCTAGTAAGTAGTGATACTGGATTTGAACTCATCTTCCTGACTCCAAGCCCTGATACTATCCAATGCACTACCTAGCTGACTTATTATTACCCCCCCCCAAAAAAAACCAACCAATAAATGAACTCTTAGGTTATTTTCCCATCTCTCCAAAATCTTTGAGAATAACCCACAAGCTATTCTTGATAAATCTATGAGAACAGAACAAAGGAGCAGGCTCTTATGAGTGATACTCTCAATAGCAGGCTATAGCCTCACAATTATAGTTAGTTACTGAAAGATGCTGTGAAGATGAGGCCCCATTATGCTTATTATTTGACTATGTAAAAAGAATTCGATTTAATAGAGTAAAATTCCCTACTTAGGGGCCATTCTCCAACAAAGTATCTCCTGGGCATTCCTCCCACCGAGCTTCCTTGAAAAGGCGGGGCAGCTAGGTGGTGCAGTGAGTAGAGCACTGGCTTGGCTCTGGAGTCAGGAGGACCTGAGTTCAAATGTGACCTCAGACACTTGACAAACTTATTAGCTGTGTGACCTTGGGCAAGTCACTTAACTCTGTGATTGCCCTGCCTTCCCCCCTCCAAAAAAAAACAAGGAAGAAATACATAAGGCCAGAGTAATGTGGATTATTAACGCCACTTGAGACATATGGTAGAAAACTGTATGTTTGCCAAAGGGCTTTGCCGTTATTGTGGAAGATCACCAGTGCAGAGTCCAAATGCAAGCGAGATTTCAAATGAGATCCTCCCGATGATTCTCTTGGTGGATGACAGCATGCTGATTTCAGCAAGCCCTAGAAAGTTACTTCTTGAACCCCCTAAGTAAGAGCCTATAATTACTCAAGGGAGTTTGACTTTACTCTCCATGCAGGAAAAACCAAATGGATGGAGATGACCTAGAGTTCAACTCCAAGGTCTGCTCCCTGAATCACAAGTCCATATTTTTAACGCCAATTTTCTTCCAGTTATGCTATTTGCTGTCAATGAGTCATAGAACAGTACAGTCTCTGAAGAATTAAAGTCATAGGTCACTGCAAAGGCACGTGGGTATACACAAGTGATTGCAACATGTTACCGTCAGAGGAGTGCCCATGAGAAGGTGAAAAAGGATTTTATTAGAGAAGTATATGGCCATTAAAAATAGATTGATCTTGAGGCAAGAGTGAGGAGTAATCAATCTTGGGTTCTGGTAATATCTACACAGGGTCCAGAGATCTAGGGGAAGACTCCCTGTGTGTTGGGAGGATGGCCTGTGGAGGGCATGGATTGGAGCCACACAGGATGGGAAGACCCTACCATGTGCTAGTCGATGGGGGTACAGTGACAATGAATGAAAAAGTCTTACTCATAGGGAGCTCATTCCTTCATTCGAATGAGGGAAACAACAGGTACATATATATATATGTGTGTGTGTGTGTGTGTGTGTGTGTGTGTGTGTGTATACATATATGCAGCATAGATATAAAGTGAATAGATGCAAATATATGGAAAGTAGTTAGATACAAGGTATTTTGGGTGGAGTCTCATGGTCAGATCCACACTTAGGGAAAGTCATTTTGACAACTGTGGAGGATGAATTGGAGTGGGGAGAGATTTGAGAAAGGCAGACCAATTAGGATGCCATTGCAGTAATCCAGGCAAGAGGGGATGAGTGTTTGAACTAAGGTGGTAGAGGAAGAGAAGGGGTTCAAAGCGAGAGATGTGGGGAAGGTAGGAAGGGCAAGATTTGTTTGGCAACTGACCAGATAGGTGGGATGAGGAAGCGTGAGAAGCTCAGAATGATGCTGAAGTGATGAATCTGGGAGACTGCAATGAAGGCCACACTTTGGACAGAAATAGGCAAGTTTGGAAGTGATGGATGATGACTGGGGGAGGGGGGGAATAATTAGGATATTTATTTAGTATATTTAATTAGTATAATTATTTCTTACCACGAGATACAAGGATGGAAATTTTCTTCCTCTTCTCTGCAACTCCCTCTTCCACGGTTACAGTTAATAAAAGGGAACAATTTTTTTAATACTAGGTCATAACATGGGTCTTTGAAAGGAATAACTTTTTCTTTTGCACAAAATATAAATGCTTATTTTTTTTCCATATAAAAAGGTCTGATAGAATTTGTTCTATCTGCCTCTCTTATCCATGCTCAGTTCTTAAGCAACTGTGACCTTTGAGAGTAACCATACCCTGGGATAGCAAACCTCCAGAAACCCATTTGAACCTGTCACAGGCTTTCTAATGGAAGAAATGTCTGAGTAATACAGATTGTGAAATTCCCACCTAGATCTTGTTCAGGTGAGATATAAGTAAACTCCAGAGAGCTGACAATATAATTTTACTGGGATGGCGGATTGTATCACAGTATTAGCCTGGTTTCCAGAAGGCCAAAGCAGCAATTCAGGTGCCTTTACAGACTTTCCAAAGCACCAGTATAGTAGGAAGTGAGCCCAAATGGAAAGTTAGATCCAGTCCAATTTTTCTCCCATTTTACAGATGAGGAAGTTGAGGCTCCGAGTGGGGAAAACTTCTTGCCCAAGATCATGCAAGGATTTGAACCAGGTGCTCCTGAGTCCAAAGACAAGGCCATTTCTGCTATACTGGCTCCATGGCCTCTGGATGGTTTTGTTGGCCTTCTCTTCCTGTGCTGAAGTTATGACGTGGTTAAAGAGGTCACTAAAGAAATTGACTTCCTTGATCTTTGCATTTGAATGCCAGGGAGCTATAATTGTACCATTGTACTTTGTATGACTGGATGATTTACAGAATACCTTACAACTGAATAATACAAGTATTTTGTTGTATAGGCTATCAAAGGTGTGGTTAAAAGTTAGCATGACTAAGAATAGATGTAATTGGCTCTGAGTTTCTCATTCTGAAAGTTTCTCTTACTAAGTGACTGGGGGGGAATCAGGAGGGAGTTGGCTGAGGCCAGGTATGCATACCTCTGGAAGGCTTTGTTTGTGTCAGGACTGGTCCAGGACTCCTAAGTCTTTGTTGGAGTGGCCCACTGGCCAGCGAGTAATGTACTTTTTGGGGGGATATGACAACTCAGGACGTGGATGAGGTATTGAGGGGCTGTATTCTGCCCCCAGGGAGAGAGAGCCTGCCCTGGAGCTTGAAGAAAGCTAGAGATTCTGAGAGGCCAAGGTGAAAAGGGAGAACCTTCTGGGCATGGTGGATCACTTGGGCAAAGGTACTGAGGTGGGAAATGGAGTATCCCCACAGTAAATAGGACACTTAGGCTGTACTGAAGAGTACCGGTAGAGGAAGGTAGGTGAACTAAATTTGGAAGGGCATTAAAGGCTTGTGGAGCAGGCAGTGATGTGGTCAGGTCTGTGTTTTAGGAATGTTACTTTGTACAAAGTCATCAGTCTCACTCTTTCTGAGTCATCGAAGTCCAGTAACAGGACAAAAGTCAAGAATATGGTTATGGCCCAGGACACAGTGGATGACCTTGACATTTCCCATGTCTGACCAAACTCTAAGTGCCCCACAGCGCCTGCTTCAGCCACTTTCATGGCTGCTGGAACAAATTGTTCTCATCCACCCATTCCCCTGTGAGAAACATGCTCACTCTAGAAAGAACAATACTCGTTGTGAAGCCAGGAAAGTTCTCATTTTATTTTACATTTACTTACATTCCTAGTGAATGGATAGCTCCCTAATAGAATACACTTGCTCAGACAAATGGAAGCCTTTTTATGCTGTTTCCAATTCGAATTTCCCTCCTTGCTCTCCACTGGCTGGATGCAACCTCTTGAACCACCCATTTCATGTTCTCTTACTTGATATGTTCCCCCTCAAATAGTTTGCTAAGCAAGTGTACAAGCTTCTGCCCTTTTACCTGATCAGAAGCCTGGTTCTGCTAGGTCACAGCTCTGATTAGAACCAGTCACCTCTGACTTACATCCTGTTATCACTTCTGTTATCACCCCTACAAAACTCGGAGTAGTTTTAATCCTGTGGAAACAGAATTCCTTCTTTTGTTTCTCACCCCCCTCCAGGGAAAGTCTGCACATGCTTGGGATAGACATCCCCCTAACTCACTGACAGGTTTGAGGCCTGTGCAGCTCTGCCTAACTTAAATCCAATTCACTGTAAGTCAAGACATCAGCCGGTGATACTGGTTCTCTTGGAAAATGAAGGACGAACAACAACATTACTTCAGCAGCTTTTCAGATGATGGAAAGGAGATTTGAGGGGACTGGAGGCTGGCAGACCAGTTAGGAGTTTCTAGAAATCCCATAAGTAAAAGGTGATGATGCAAGCGAGGCTGGTGGCTGTGCCCTGACTACAGCCATATCAGAAATGAAAGAGAATCACATGATTTCTGCCTCCACCCCCACACCCTTTCTCTTTCAAAGCAGGAGCCCAGGGACTCCAAGCCCTTACCCAAACCTTTTCCCTCCATCACACCTCTCTTTCTGGGCTTCTCAGCTTTCTGACAAGCCAACCTCCCATGCCAGGCAAGCCTTTTTGGTAGCCCAGGCCTCTGAAGCACAACTTAAAGCTCCACACCCTGCCCCCTCAAGCCCACCTCCCCCATCTTACCTAGTGAAGTTTCGTTGTCTGCTAGAGATAGCCAGCTGAGCAGATCACAGTGTCTCCATGCCTGCTTAACCTGGCCAACTCTTGTCTATGCCTTTATATAAATGTTCCATAGAGCACGAGTTTGTCACCTTTTTATGGTTCTCCCAGACCCTGTTGGCTACAGTCTGGTGAAGCCAAAGGACATCTCAAAATGATGTTGTTAAATCTACCAATTAAAATATATAAGATTACAGAGGAAGTCAATGAGAGAGAGAGACAGAGAGAGAGTCAGAGACAGAGAGACAGAGAGAGAGAGACATCACAGGCTGTCTCCCATGCCTGGAAGGCATGCCGAGAGACAGGTGGCACTCCAGGGCTGGAGTGAGAAAGACCTGAGTTTAAATACAGCCTCAGATGCTCCCTAGCTGACCCTAGTGACCCAGGGCAAGTCACTGAACCTCTGTGCCTCAGTTTCCTCAACTGTAAAATGGAGATAATAGCACCTACCTACCTTCTAGGGTTGTTGTGAGGACAAAATGAGATAACATTTATAAAGCACAGTGCCTGGCATGTGGTAGGTACTTAATAATAAATGTTTATTCCCTTGCCTTCTCTGGAATGCTTTCCCTTGCTTCTGCATAAGAAGTCCCTAGCTTTCTTTAAAGCTTGGGGCAAGTATTGACTCTCACACAAGAGGCCTTTCCTCAGCTGCTAGGATCTCCCCCTCTCCAATTATTTTCTATCTTTCTTTTTAAACTTTCTAATAGTAATTTTTTCCAATTACATGCAAAGAGAATTTTTAACATTCATTTTTTATAAAACTTTGAGTTCTAAATTTTCTCCCTCCCTCCCTCCCTTCCCTTTCTTCTCCCTAACACAGTAAGCAATTTGATATAGGCTATATATGTGCAATCATGTAAAACCTATTTTTGTATTAGTCATGTTGTGAAAGAAGAAACAGAACAAAAGGAGAAAAAAACATGAAAAAAGGGAAAGTGAAAATAGTGTGCTTTGATCTGCATTCAGACTCCATTAGTTCTTTCTTCAGATGTGGGCTATCTTGCTTATATACTTTGTATTTACTTTTCTGTTCACCTTCTGTAGAATGTGACCTCCTTGAAGGCAAGCCCTGTTTCATTTTTTTGACTTTGTACCCCCATTTCCTATCACAGTGCCTGTTATATGCTAGTTGATTAACAAAGAAAAGCCAATTTAGCAAAACTGACTGATATAGTAGCCATATCTGACAGTGTATGTAACATTCTAGACCCCACCTCCTTCCCTGAAAGGAGAGAAATGCATTTTACCCTTTATTCCCCAAGACCGCTGATTGGTCATTAACATTCTTTTTGTTTACATTATTTTAGTGTTTGTGTAAACTGTTCTTGGGGTTCTGCTTCTTTGATTCTGGGTTAGATCAACCAAGTTCCTCATTCATCGTTTCTTACAACACAATGATACTCCATTACATTTATGTACCACAATTTGTCCGGTCACCTCACAATCAGTACCCACTGTGTTTCCAGACTTTTGCAACCATAGTTCTGCTGTGATTCTTTGGCATGTATGGGGACCTTTCTTTCTGTCTTTGGCCTTCTCGAGGGATATGATCAGTAGTGGGATCACTGGGTGTAGAGTAAGAATATAAACTGTTTTCCAAAATGGGTGGAATGATTTACCATACCATCAGCAGTGTTCGTGTGCTTTTCTTCCCATAGCCCCTACAATGTGGACTTATTGCCATCCTGTATCATCTTCGTCAATTTGGGCATGAGATCAGACCTCAGAGTTGGTATAATTTGTGTGTGTGTGTGTGTGTGTGTGTGTGTGTGTATGTATCTTTTATTAGTGATTTGGAATAATCATTTACATGGTTATTGATAAGTTGCTGTTCTTTTGGAAACCATAATAATAATAGCATTTTTATAGTGCTTTGAGATTTGCAAAACATTTTACAAATCATTATATTATCTCATTTTAACCTCACAACAAACCTGAAAGGTAGGTGCTGTCATAAACCTCTTTTTACAGATGAGGAAACCAAGGCTAAGAGAGACTGAGTGACTTTTCCAAAGTCACTCAGCTAGTAAGTGAGTCCAAATTTAAACTCAGGTCTTTCTGACTCTCCTTTGACTGCTTATCTATCTACTGGGAAATGGTTCTCAGTCTTATGTATAGATATCATATTTTTATCAGAAATATGTGACTCAAACGTTTTCTTCATCAGACATTTTCTCTTGTAGATTTTTTTTTAAAAAGTAAGAATGAACAGGGATTAACACCTCCAGACATCAGACTAGATCATAAAACAGAAATCTTCCAAACTCTATGGTAGTGGTTAAAAAAGTGAAAAAAATAGTTGATAGTTTCTCTTTTTTCATCCACTCTATCCCATGTTTAGTTAAGGATTCTCCCCCTCTCCCAGCTGTGAAAGATACTTCTTTCCATTTTCTAATCATTTTCAACAATATGATCATTTATATTTGGACTTATTATCCATTTGAAACTTCTTGTGGCTTATGGTATAAAATACTGCTCTAAACCTAATTTGTGTCCTACCAGTTATTATCAGACAGGAGCCTTTTCCCTAGCTGTCCGTATTCTTAGCATTACTGAACACTGGGCTGTTGTCTAAGATTTTTTCTGGGTCTTGCTTATCTAGTCTGTTCCACTGATCTTTTAACCAGTACCATATGGTTCGGAAGATTTCTGTTTTGTAATGTAGTTTAAAGTCTAGAGGTCTTATTCTCCCTTCATTCATTTTTGCCTGCTATGTCCCTTGAGATTTGAATTTTGTTCTTAATTGTATATTATATTTTGTATTTGTATATTATCATTTTGTGTTATTTAATTTATTTTCTATGTCTCAGTGAGAATGTGGTACAATACTAAATTGGTAAATTAATCTATGTAGTATCACTTTTATTGTATTGCCATGGACCAATTATTTGTAATCTTTTATTATTATAAAGGGTGTTTTATAAGTGTATTGATTTAATTCTTGAGTTTGTCTTGATAGATTATCTTCAAGATAGTTGGCGATACAGAATCAGATCTTTCTCATTTTCTCCTGGTTTTTGTTGTTGTTGTTAATATTAAATAGACATGCTGATGATTTCTATGGATTTCTTTTGTTTCTTGCTACTTGCCTGAAACTATTGATACGCTCAATTTCATTGCCGTCTCTTGGGGGTTTACTAAGCAAACTGTCGTTTCATTGGCCAGTATGAATCTTTATATCCTCTGTGATGTTTATGCCCTTAATTTCTTTCTCTTGTCTTAACGGCTATTGGTATCATTTATAGAAACATGTCAGATAATAGTGGGGAGAATGAGGCATCATTTATTTACTCCTGTATTTCAGGCACAAAGTGAATAAATGCAGCATTGGGCTTGGCGTTAGGGAGACCTATTATTTGAATCCTGGTTTAGACTCTAGCTGTGTGACCCTGGGCAAATCACTTAACCCTTCTGAGTCTTGGCTTCCTCATCTGTAGAATGCTAATAACACCTGCATCCCAAAGTAGTATGAGATAATACAGATACCAAATGAGATAATACAGATGAAGAGCTATATAAATGTCAGCTAATATTATTACTATTCTTGAGAAAGCTCCATATTTTTTTGTATTTTAAAGTAATTTTTTAAAAAATTTATGAACTTGACAGTTATCAGCAGACATGAACATTTCCATATAAAAAGAACAGAAAGAGGATTGCATGGGAGATGGTGACTCTATCATGCCCTCTCCGAATTTCGTTCTGTTCTCTTCAGTATATCGTTACGTTTCACTGTTGCTCTTTTTTGTATCTAGCATTTTTCCATTACAAATAATGATAGGTTTGGGCTTTATATAGAATATTTATGTATTTATTATATTCAAGGGCTCTCTCATGTCCAGGCTTTTTAGAGTTGTTGTGGAAATCAATGCTGCATTTTATACAGGGCTTTTTCTCAGTCTCGGAATAAAACCATTTATTTTTGTTGTTTATATGATGATGCTAATTGTTTCTCTAATGGTGAACCATCTTTTCATCCATGAGATAAATCCATCTTGGCCACAGTCAATGATTTTTACCTGTATTATTGTAGTCTTTTTAAATAGGATTTCATTTTAAATGTTTTCGTCGGTTTTCATTAATGAGATGGATTTATGGTTCTATTTCTCTGGTTTGGCCATTAGTTCCATATTAGTCTTCTAAAATTAGCTTGGTAGCATGACTCCTTTCTCAGTTATTAAGAATAATTTTTGTAGCGTAAGTTGCTATATTGCTTTTAAAACATTTGATAGAATTTACTTGTAAATCTGCCCAGACTGGAGTGGTTTTTTTCCTTTGATAGTTCATTTATTACTTGTTCAATTTGTCTTTCTGAGAATGAATTGTTTAAGAGCTCTTGGGTATTTTATATTTTTCTGAGTAACCATTCATTTCCATTTATGTTCTCAGACTTGTTGACATATACTTGAGTATAGTTGTTTCTGATAATTTCCTCTGTTGGGAATTTACCTTATTCATTTTTTTATTTCAATTACTTGATTTTCTTTTCTCTCCCTTTTAAAAATCAAGTTAGCTAAAGTTTTGTCCATTTTGTTTTCTTTTTTAAACAAAAAGCCTTTGGTTTTGTTTAGAATGTCTATTATCTTTTGTTTTCAATTTTAACACTTTCTCTTCCGATTTTCAAGGTTTCTTCTTTTGTATTTATTTTCAGTTTGATAATTTGCTTTTTTTTTCTATTTTTAAGTTACATACTCAGTTCCTTAATCTTCTCTTTCTCTATTTTGTTAATACATGTTTTCAGAGAGATAATTTGCCTCTGAGACCTGATTTCCCTGCCTTCCCCAAATCTTGGTATGTTGAGTCTCATTGTTATCATTCTCTTATTCCCTTCCCCCTCCCCCCACAGGATTACCAAACTAATAAATGACGGGAATGCTGTCGATATAGTTTGCCTAGATTTTACCCAGGCATTTGATCAAGTATCTCCTACTATTCTTGTGGAAAAGATAGAGAGATGTGGACTAAACAATACTAGAACTAGACAGATTCAGGAACAGCTGAATGGCCAGACCCTAAGGTGGTCATAAATGGTTCCATGACATCTTGGCAGGAAGTCTCCAGTGCCGTGTTCCAGAGATCTTTCCTTGGTTCCATGAATTTGACTATTCTTTTTTTTGGAGGGAGGAAGGCAGGGTAATTGGGGTTAAGTGGACTTGCCCAAGGTCACACAGCTAGTAGAATTTGATTATTCTTATCAAGGACTTGGATAAAGGAAGAGATTGGCATGCTCATCATATTTGCAGATAACAGAAAGCTGAAAAGGAGAGCTAAAGCATTGAATGATAGGTCAGGATCCTAAAAGATCTGACAGGTGCAGGGGTTCTTCACCTTTGATCCATGGCCCCCTCTGGGATTTGTGGATAGTTTTTAGGAGGGTAGTGAACTTCAATGGAAGAAAAATTGCATCTTTGTTTTTCACTGACCCCCTACTGAAATTTAGCTTCTTCAATTATGAATCCAGATTGCTAAAGAGAAGAAAGGTTAAGAACCCCTGCCATTGGGATGACTTTAATAAGATGTTCACCAGAGGTAGACATAAAGTCACATACTTGGGTTCAAAAAATTAATTTGACAAGTAAAGAATGTCAGAGAGATGATTATCCGAACGAAGATCTAGGGCTTTAATACAAACTCAATATCAGTCTAAAAAGAGAATGCACAGTCTTGGGCTACATCAAGAAGGACAGTGTCCAGGAATAAGGAGGTGCTAGTGCACTGAATAGAACACTGGTTCTGGAGTCAAGAAGACCTGAGTTCAAATGTGGCTTCACACATTGACTAGCTGTGTGACCCTGGGCAAGTCACTTAACCTCTGTTTGTCTCAGTTTCCTCATCTATAAAATGAGCTGGGGAAGGATACCACTTCAGTATCTTTGTCAAGAAAACCCCAAATGGGGTCACAAAGAGTCAGATATGACTGAACAACAAGAAAAAGTGTTCTTCGCCTAGTCAGACCTCACCTAAGGCATTTTGTGGGCCATTCTGGGTGCTACAGTTTAGGAAGGATGCTGGTAAGCTTAGGAGTACCCAAGGATGATATTGGGCCTTGAGTCCATGCCATGTGAGGATTGGTTTAAGGAACTAGGACTGTTTACCTGGAGATTCTCACTTCTGTGCCCTCTGTTTTCAGTACTTCTGGGAAATTTTATTATTTCCTGCAGTTTGGTATTCAGGCTTTTTAATTCTTAGTGCTTTTCTGGGAGGAGGGAAAAACCTATAATTCTTAGATTCTCTCCCCACATTCTATTTGCACAGTTAACTACTTTGGCTTGTGTGGATCAAGTCATGTGTTTTTTCCATTGTTACTGTTCTTTGCTTTTGTTTTTGCTAGGTCTTCTATCACATCTGTACTTTAAGTTCCAAGTCTATCATTTTCTTTTTCAGAGACTTTACATTTTCAGGAAAACACTCTTGTATTTTCTTCATTATCTGCTCTCTTGTTTGTCTTGGTGATTTCTTTTTTGTGTACTTATTTCCACTCTAATTCCTTATTTTTCATAATTTTAAGTGAGGCAATTAAATGATATAGTTGTATAGAACACTAGATTTTGAAGTAAGAACGACCACTGGCTTCATTCTTGTTCACATCTAATCTGCCTCCTGACAACATTGTTTTAGGTGCAGTGAAGATAGGAAGAAATTGGGATCTAATGAACTTTACCCAGGAAGTTCAAGGATTCATTGGGTTCTATCGTAACTTAGTACAATGAAAACACAGATCCATCTGGTGTCAAAATTGATGCTATCAGTATTCAATCAGCAGACACTTATTAAATGCCTATTTTGGGTCAGGCACTGGTGATATAAAGACAAAAAAGAAACAGCCCATACCCTCAAGGTTCTTACATTTTGCTGGGGGAAACATATGCACAAATCATATGCAAGACATATACACAAGAATCCAGAAAAATTGAGGCAGGGGGAAAAAACATTAATAGCCTGAGGGCTCCAGGAAGGCTTCTTGGACAGGGTTGGACAGCCAAGTTGAATCTCAAAAGGCAAGGGTATTGGGTTGAGGAAGGAATGTAGTCCAAATGGAGGGGATGACTTATGTGCAGAAAGTAGAATATCTGAGTAAGGGGAATGGCTGGTAGTTAAGTTTGGCTGGTATATTGAGTTCCTAAGGAAAAGTAGTATGAAATAAGCCCAGAAAGGTGGACAAGAGCCAGTTGGGGAGTGGCTCTAAATGACAAGCTAAGGATCTTGTATTGTCTCCCATAGGCAGTGGGGAACCCTTGGAGATTCTTGAGCAGGAGAGCAGGGCCTGGTCAGACTTGTGCCTCAGAAAACATATTTTGGCAATCGTGCGTGGAGAATGGAAGAGGGGAAGGAGAAACTCGAGGAAGGGGGCCCAAATTAGAATGCTGCTATGGTAGTCTAGGAGAGAGGTGATACAAGGATGATCTAGAACAGTGGCTTGTGAGTAGAGAGAAGGAGACAGATGCCAGTGGTGGTGAGATGCAGGTGATTGAAATGGAGCATGAAGGAGCAGGAAGAGCCAAGGATGCCCCTCAGTTTGGCCATCTAGTCCAACCATGAGATCAAATCTCTAATGCAATATAACCAACAAGTGGACATCCAGTCTCCTTTCCAGTGAGGGAAACCCTGCCTTGCCTAAGTCCTTCATTTTTATCAATGAGAAACTATGATGCCAGAAGGATGTGACTTGTTTAAGGACACACAGGTGGTACAGACTGGATTCAAACCCAGATCTTCTGACTTCCAATCCAGTACTCTTTCCACCTGTTCTAGGTCAGGCCTGACTCTGGACAGTACAGTGATTCTGGTTTGGGATTGGAACAAAATGAGACACTTGTGGACAAACTGATGGTTAACAAAAGGTTCCATACTCATAACAGCATGGAAAGGATAGCCAGCAAGGATCCAGCATTTGGTACAGTTAGGTGTACCTCCCCTCATTCCCCATCTGCCATGGCAGTACCCTGCTCAGCAGTGCCATGTTAAGCATGAGGAGCCCACAACTCCTCCTCTGCTGGCTTTTGTACTTGGGTGACCAGGAAGCTATGTCAGTGGTTTGACCCTCAGTCACCTAGACCAATTAATTGAGTCCTGAGGATGGTTTGCATTGCTTTTTAGGGGAAAAATAGCTTAATCTGCATGGGATAAGTGTTACTCCTCCTACACTGCCCTGACATGCAGTGACAAATATGAAGAATTAAGAAAAACATGGGAAGACTTCTTTGAATTACTATGTAAACAGGACCAAGAGAACCACATAAACAATGACTTTTTGTTGTTGTTGAGTTGTTTCAGTCCTGTCCTACTCTTTGTGACCCATTTGGGGTTTTCTTGGCAAAGATACTGTAGTGGTTTGCCATTTCCTTCTTCAGCTCATTTTACAGATGAGGAAACTGAGGCAGAGTGAAGTGACTTGCCCAGGGTCACTCATCTAGTAAAAGAGATTAAATGTAAATCAAAGCTGGATAAGGTAGGTTAGAAGGGGGAAGAGGGGCTGATTGTGGAGGGCTTTAAGTGCCAGGCTGAGGAGTTCTTAGATTGCCTATAGGATAAAATATACTCAGTATCTTATGGAACCCTTGAGGTTTCTGATGACCCTTGGTAAATATCCTTTGTTGAATTAGAAATGTTAGAGTAAGCAGAGAGGTTTAGCCTTCTGGACCCTTAAGCCTAGAATAGGGCAAGGAGCAAGGAGACAGATTTGTCCTAGTAATAGCTATCATCTGCCTAGTTTTTTTTAAGCTGGTGTTAAATATAAGCTTTTCTTCCAGTTTTTTTCCCCCATCTACTTCTGGTTATCTTCACTAATGGACTGACCTATTCCATTTTGTTAGTTTGCTAGACTCTCGTTGGTTTTAAAAATTACTTTATTTTTAGAGATATTTATTATTTCTTCCTACTGCCTTCCCCAATTGAATAATAAAAAAGTAGAAAAATCAGCCTCATAACACATATGCATAGTGCAGCAAAATAAATTTCCGATGCTTAGCACAGTGCCTGGCAAATAGTAGGTGCTTAATAAATGGGACTGACTGATTGACTGACCATGTCCAAAAATGTATGTCTCATTCTGTATTTGAAATCCACTCCTCTGGCAGGAGGTGGGCAGCATGTGGCATCTTCAGCCCTCTGGACTACTAATTTAATCACTTAATCAGAGTTCTTAACACCTTTAAAGTTGTTTTTCTTTATAGTATTATCATTGTATAAATTGTCCTCGTTCTGCTCTCTTCACCCTACCTCGGTCATGGAGGCCTGCCTTGCTGGTTCCCTCTGAAATTGTCCATTTTGTCATTTCTTATCACACACTAATGTTCCATTACATTCATATAACATAATTTGTTTAGTCATTCCCCAATAGGTGGGCAACGCTGCTTTAGTTACAGCTTTGGCTACTGTGAAAAGAACTACTCTAAAATCTTTTTGCACATATGGATCCATTTCCTCTTTCTTTGATCTCTCTGGGTCATAGACTTGGGGGGTAGCAGAGCTGAAACAAAGTGACTATGCACAGCTTACTGACTTCTTAGTTATAGTTCCAAATTGCTTTCTACAATGGCTGGACCAATTCGCAGTCCCATCAACAGTGCATTAGTGTGCCTGTTTTCGTAATTTTATTCATCATCTTTGCCATCCAAAGGGTGTGAGTAAGGTGGAAACTTAGCGTTGTCTTTATTTGTATTTCTTTAATTCTTACTGATTGGAAGCATTTTTCATATGGTTGTTAATAGCTTAGATTTCTTCCTTTGAATATGACCTATTTATAACCTTTGACCATATCACAGAATAATGACTCTTTAGATTGACTGCTACCTTTGGAGAATATTTAGAGAGGCACGAAAATTGGCCCATCTTGAAAATAAGCATAGATTTACTCCTTTTGGACTTAGGGGCATTTTTTTCTTCTTGTGAATAATTTGGATTTGTAAAACTTGATGTATTTACATTGTAAGTTCATACAGCAGCCTTATATACTATAAGCTACATACGGCTTTAAATAACTTAGACTTATATATTATAAATATATATTTTATTATATATTATATATATTATTTAATAAATAATATGTCTATAAATATAAATATTATAAATAACTTAGACTTGTATCTATATATAAGCATATGCGGATGCTTATATATGCTACTAAATATATGCTTAGTTACAACATAAGAAATACTGTTTCTGCTATTTTCCAGCCCTGAAGTTCCTAGGTCTTTGAATGGGGCATTAGTAGAATGTGAAATTCTATCCCATAATGGATTGGTTTATACCATCAAGGCAGTATGCAATTTTCATTTGTCCTCAATCAAGCTTTATATATCCTATAAGGCAAAAAAGCCTAATGGGATTCAACTCCAAATAGGACATTTGAGCATCTCTGTTATATCTCGGGTCTCAGTTCAGACTCTCTCCAGTGCTCTTCAGCTCTGTGTAGTTTAATGAATGCTCCACTTAGTGGTTTGTAGTCCAGATGTGAGTGCATAAGGTAAAACAGCCTGTTCTGTCCACTCTGATAACCTGTGTTGTTTCCTTGTGCCCTAAAAAGACTGACCATCTTGCCGTAGCTTGCTAGGGGTATGGCTGGTCACACACCATATGAGTACAGGGTGTCCCAAAAGTTTTAGTGCTGGGTTAAGCTTTAATAGCTTGAAGTCTATGTAATAGCAAAAAGTCCTTAGTAGACAAAGGCTTAGGGCAGGGTTAAGCCATTCAAGCTGAACCCTGCCCTAAGACTTTTGGGACATGCCGTATTAACTTCCTTTTCTGCAATCTTAACATTGTCAAGATGCTTTGTTTTCTTCTTGGAAAGGGGTCCCGTACACCCAGATTTCCATGTGAACATCTTATCAAGCTAAACTGTCCTGTTTTTCTTCCTTTTACAGGTGCAGGAGACATTGTCTCAATCATGATTGGCAATCTGAAAGGCACCAAAATATTGCAGTCTATTCAAAGAGGCATACAGGTAACCATGGTCATCGAAGTAGGGAAAAAACACGGCCCCTGGATGAATCATTATTCGATCTTCTTTGTCTCTGTGTCCTTCTTCATCGTGACGGCTGCAACCGTGGGCTACTTTATCTTCTATTCGGCTCGAAGACTCAGGAATGCCAGGGCTCAAAACCGGAAACAGGTTTGTAATGGTCCTTTGCTGAGTCTTTTTTATTCCGTTGGGCTGTTTACCAGTAGTTTGAATGTTGCCCATCTCAATGTACTTGTGGTCTCTGTTGTATGCCTTGGTGGTACATAAAGTGATCTCAGGGTTGGATAATGCCAACACCATGCATTCCCATGGCCTCCTAAATTTCACAAGACAACCCTGTGATATAGTGGTGTAAGTATTATGATTCCCACTTTACAGATGAGGAAGCCAGGCTTTCCCCAACTGTAGTAACTCCCCGGCATCATATAGCTACAAAGGGTCCGAGGTAGGATTTGAACCCAGGTCTCCTGTCTCTAAGTTCAGAGCTCTATCTGCTAACCTCTCCTATTTTATGTCCAGTAGTAGTACCTTTAAGCATGTCAATTTCCATTCTCTTCTGAAATCTTCTTAAGTAGTCAAGGAAATTAATCCTTGACCAAATCTTCTAAGACCACATTTAGGGAGTGTAGTTAGTACTCTTTCCACCACAGCACAGTGAATAGAGAAGTGGGCTCTCTATTCACTATGCCAAGAGTCAGGCAGACCCATGCTTAATAAAGTCCTGTGTCAGACACTTATTAACTGGGTGGCGATTGGTAAGTAACTTAACCTCCAAGAGGTCTACTTTCCCCATCCCTAAAATTGAGGTAATAATAGTTATAATTACTGTGTGACCACGGGCAAGTCACCTAACATCTCTGTGCCCCAGGCAACTCTCCTAAAGCGATAAGTTATGGCGCACCTGCTGTGGTTGAGGGAATTTTCTCTCATTGGCTGCTGCCTAATGAAATCACAGTTCTGGTTAAAAAAAACGCTTGGGGGGGGATATGTGGGTGGATTATTGATTTGCAAATTATTCAAAACATTGTGAGTCTTTCTCATTTCACATTTATTCCCCTTGCCACCCTCTCAGGTCCCAAGCTATACTGGAGTGTGGGTGGAAATGTGACTGTTAGAGCAAGGACTCCTGACTGATTGTGTGACTCTGCATTCCAAAGACAAATAGAAATCATTTGGGGGACACCTTTTCAATTCTATTTTGTAAAGTGTCATGCTGTACAGTTATCGTTCCAAGAAGATAGAATCATTTTTGGCCAAGATGGTAACAGACAGAAATAGTTGGTGCTAGGAGGGCGGTGGGAAGTCGGGCATGGTAATGAGATACACCAGAGCTTTGAACAAGGCCAATAGCGGGGACAACCTTTTGGAATTGGGTGAGGAAAGTCAATAACCTGTGACCCAGCAGTCCCACTACTGAGCATAAACCTCAAGGAGGTCAAAAACAAAGAGGCCCCAAATGTGCCAAAATGTCCATGAGCAACACTTGTTCTAGTAGCAAAAAGAGTTCTGTTTTGACCCTATCATTCACCATTTTAGCATGCTACTGGCTGCTCTTCTTCAATCCCTTTCTTCCTTGTCCCTACAGAATTTGCCAAACCCAAACCCTGGACTATGCCCACCATCTGCCTCTGCTTCTATTAAAGTGTTGTCTAGTGTTAATGGAACAAGTCACGTAGCCTTGGTGACGGGGTCCACTCCAAATGAGCAGATCTTAATTGGGCCCTCACTGCAGCAAAACAATCCTTTTTCTCCTTCCTAATTAATTAATTCTCAATCAAATTTCCCGTAACAGATGTTTCAAAAACCTTCTCTTCTCTCCTCAAACCTGCCACAGCAGCCCTTTCTCTACCCACTCAGCCAGAGGACCTCCACTCATACTTTGCTGACAAAATAGGAGCCATTTCCTGCTTGTCCTCCCCACCCCAGCTCTTGTTCTCCTTCAGCCCACATATCCATGCAATTAATTCCCAACAGTTTCTTGTTGAAACTACTTCTACTCCATCTCTTACTTCCATCCCCTTCATTCAACTCATACAGCCAGTTCAGGCCCTTATCCCTTCCCACCGAGATCATTGTAACCAGCCTCCTTCCTAATTGGTTCCTATCTCAAGTGTCCCCTCCAGTCCCCTCAAGTGTCCATCTTCCACACAGCTGCTAAAGTAATATTTCTGAAGCTCAAGTCTGACCAGGTCACTCCCATGCTCAATAACCTCCGCTGGCTCCCTGCTTGCTCTAAGATCAAAAATCAATTTATTTCTCTGCTTAGCATTTAAAGCCCTTTACAGTCTGGTTCCAACTTACCTTTCTAGACTCATTGTGTATCACTCCCTTTCACACTCTCTCTGGGTCAGCCAAATTGGCTACTTTGCTGTTTGTTCCTCACGTGTTCCAATTCCCACTTCCTTATCTTTGTACAGTCTGGCCCCCAGGCATGGAATGTGTTGTCTTCTCACTTCTACCTCTTAGAATCCCTAATTTCCTTCAAAGCACAGATCAATCAGAAACCCCTAAATGAAGCCTTTCCTGATTTCCCTCTCCCAGTTCCCCATCCCAACTAAAATTACTTCATATTTCTATTTTGTATATAGTTATGTATATACATGCCCTCTCCTTAGGAATATAAGTTCCTTGAAGACAGAGACTATTTATTTTTTGTCTCTGTATCCCCATGACCTAGCTCAGGGCTTGGCACACAGTAGTCACTGAAGAAATGCTTATTGACTGGTTGGAGGACCCACATCAGTATGATAACAGGTCTATTGAATTATGCAAAGACAAGAGCTGGCTAATTAATAAATTGATCTGACTTTGCCAAGGGTTATTGATGCTTGTGAGGTATTGGGGTACCCCTAAGGTGGTGCCTTAGAACTGTGGTTTTTGTTGTTGCTTTTTTCATTTTTGTTACAATATCAGCAAAAGTAGTCATGGCCCTGTTTTGTGAATGAAGAAACTGATACTATAAAAGTTTCCAGTTTGTGGCTTGTTTGACCACTATCATCACTGACCACCATCCACATTCCTAAGAGCCTAATTGGATGTGTGTGAAATAGTACCAGAGAAGCAGTGGGTATATATTGGGCCCGGAAGTAATAGAAGAAAAGCCCTATGCCAAGACAGAAATAAATAAGAAAGGGTCTTCATTATGGCTGAGCATCCATCTCCTGGCCGATGTCCATCAGCCATTAACATAGATGTAGATGGTGCTTATTTGGGACTTCTCAATTTAATGATTTTGTTAAATGGTGGCTTAATATTTCATGGGCTGTTAGCACCTCTAAATGATGTGTGTTTAAGCCGAGAAGAGGGATCCTGAGTATTTACTCTCTTGTTCTCTGGGAAAATTGTTAGCACAAGTGTTAGAACAGACACAGTATACTCCTTTACTGATAGATGTGAACTCTTGGGCATACACATAGCATTGGAGCTTTGAATTTCCACCCAAATAAAAAAATCAGTGACAGGTAATTGGTTATAATAATAGTGAGAAGATAGGGGAGTCCTTCCCTCTTAAATGCTACTATGCTTGTGACCCCTTAGATCTAACCCTAACCTAGGGATCCACGGACTTGTTTTTTTTTGTCGTTGCTGTTTTGGAGGGGGGAAGGCAAGGCAATTGGGGTTAAGTGACTTTCCCAAGGTCACACAGCTAGGAAGTGTGTCAAGTGACTTGTTTTTTAAAAATACTTTGAGAATTGTCTTTCAATATAGCTAGTTTCCTTTGTAACCCTCTGTATTTTATTTTATGAATTAAAAAACCCAATTCTGAGAAGGGTTCCCCAGGCTTCTCCAGATTGCCAAAAGGGAAGGGGGATCCACAACATACAAAGGTTGAGAATCTTTGTCTCCGATGAGTTTCTAGGCCGTGTCATTCCCTCTGTGACAGAACCAGTTCCCTGACACTACCAATTTAGCTGTGGCAAAGACCAATGTCTCTTTATCTTTGAAGCCGAGTACATAAAATCTTCAAGTTGATACAGGCAAACTTTATTTTCTCTAGTCAAATCATGGAAGCCAGCAGCCCTTGTTTAACCCCCTAAAGGTAACATCAGGTGTTTGGCTAATATTCGAAACCGTTTTCTTCCCTACATTATTTCAAAGCTCTTGAAAGACCACTTACGGCGGTGGCTCCTATTTAGTAGCTCAGGAACCTGTAGGGGTTCACAATGGTGGTCCAAAAGGTTTGCGCTAAAAATTCTTAAATGGCTCCTTAAGTAGTAAATAATTGCAGAATATTATGTGTAGTATATTAAATTTCTCCAGGGGTTCGCAATACGTTTTTTGGTTGTTTTTGAAAAGGATTTACAGAACAAAAAAACATTGGTAAGCAGGAACTCATGGCATAGGGGAATGAATTCTGAATTTGAAGTTAAGATTTGGGGTCAGATGCTAGCTCTGCTAGCCAATGCCTGTGGGGCCTTGTCACCTCTCTATGCTGGGCCTCAGTTTCCTCATCTGGAAAAGAGGGGGTCCCTTTTTGTGGGCTAGCGAAGCGTATGGGTCCCTTTTTGGAATCATGCCTTGTTGCCTACATTCATAATTGAAAGAAATTCTGACTTTCTGTTAGAAATAGTGAAAGCAAAGATGCCATTCCCCCCTCCCCCAATCAAAGTTCGCAGTTTATATCTTGAATTCTGTCCCTTTGGGATGTATGGACCCCAGTTTAAGACCCTTTGGATGAGATGATCTCCAAGTTCCATTCTAGCACTAATATTCTGTCACTCGGGTCTTAAATGATCTTTGTTTTAAAGGAGAAAACATCTTTATTGGTTAGAGTATCCAGAAGAAGGCCTCCAATCTATGCCACGTGAGTATGGTTAAAGGAATCAGAGATGTTTAGGCCAGAGAAGAGAAGGCTTGGGGGACATATTAGCTGCCTTCAATTATCAGAAGAGCTGTTATATGGAAGAAGAATCAGTTTTGTTCTACTTGGGCCCCAAAGGGCAGAACTATAAGCAGTAGGTAAAAGTTGTTCAGATGCACCCTTTGATTAGATGCCTGTTGAAATCCCTTCCGGCTCTGAAGCTCTGTAATTCATTTGTTAAATGGCATCATTTGGGGTCATTTAAAGAATCTTGAAATTTCCCAAAGACAATCGAGCCCTCTCTCCTCCTATTCACTTCTGGGGCCAGCTCAGTACCCATTTACAGTGTCTGTCCAAAATACACACACACACACACACACACACACACACACTCTCATTCATTTCTTCTGACACAATAATATTCTGTTATGTTCATATTTCACAATTGGTTCAGCCATTTGCCAGTTGAGGGGCACTATTTTGCTTCCAGTTTTTTTTGCTACCACAAAGAATACTTCTATGAACATTTTGTGATATAAATTTATATCTATATGTATATATGGAGAGAGAGAGAGAGAGAGAGAGAGAGAGAGAATATGATGGGGGGGAGAGATTGAGAGAGATAGAGGACCTTTGTTTCTCTACTTGACAAGAGTGAGAACTAATAAGGAAGGTTTTCCAAATTATATTTTTCATTGAAGAAGTTGGATTAGAGCTCTATAAAACTAGGTGACAGCTGTAATAAGTAACTTAAAAGCTACAAGCTTTAAAAAGCTTCCTTTATCCAACTTTATGTAGCATAAGCAGGGGCTTTTTGTGACATGACATTTAAACCATAATGATAATGTATAATTTTCTGTGGCATTTCTTAAGTACCTACTGTGTGCTAAGACAGTTTGGGTGTTGGGAGTCAGGGCACCTGGGTCTTGGCCTCAGCTCCATAAGAATGACCTTAACTGAGTCATTCTCCTCTGTCCCTGGTGCCTCATCTGGAAAAATAGAGATAATGCCCACCCTGCCTCTCTTACCAGGTTTGTTGTGAAGATGAAAGTAGACCATTGATTAAAGTCTCTACTTTTTTCAGAGTCCTTTTTCATGCCATGAAAAAGATAATGTAGCCACTCGCCTCCACTCATTCTACCCTTCTTAGTTGGGTTTTTTTTTGTTTGGCATTTTGGGGGTTTTACCCCATAGAATTTTTCACCCTGATTCCTTTCCACTGTAGGCTGAATATTATTATAAAAGGCAGAGACCTATAGACTTTATATTTAGATATTCTTTTTTAGCTATGTTTATTAGCATTATAATTTGTGCTCTGTTTAAAGAAGGCTATCTCTTTAGCACTTACCCTGTTCAGATTTGTGAGGGCCAGTGCTGGGCTCACAGACAATATTGCTTGTCCTGAATAGTTGGAAACAAGAAAAGAAACCAGGCTAGACAGATTTGATAAAGTTGATAGACTAGAGCAGTGGGTCCTCAGAGGTCAAGTGCGCCTCAAATTGTATAGAACTTAGATGGGCAATCATACGCTTTTGCTTCAGCTTCCTGACTCTCCCATAGTGTTCCTCTAGTCCTCAAAGTAAAGAGTAACACTGACCAAAAAAAAAGAAAGAAAAAAGTTTGAGAACCAATGAACTAGAGAAATAGCAAAGGAAAATTACTTCCTTCTGAGAAGTGAAATACAGGCATGTTGGGGGCAACAAAATCCATGGGATGCCACCGAAAGGTCAAGACCAATACAAGAAAGAGCTCTTGATTAAACTGGAAAATGAAACCATAAATCACCCTTAAATATCTATACCATACATCTATAGTTTACCAAATCTTTATGAGAAGCCTTAACTGAAAGCTGCCTGAGGCTTCTGCCTGGCTGTCTCTGTATTGGAAAGGACCAGGAACACTTGACTTGGCAGGTAGAAGACAATGCCCTTGTCTTCACTTGCCACTGTGTCTTTATTCCATCTATTCATCACACAAGAAGAGAGGAGAAACTTAGAGTTTGAAAACTGGAGAGCCAGAAATTCTGCAACTGTTTGGTACCTATTGGGCAAAACCATTACCTGGCTTATAGTCTCCCTCAGAGATAAAAATTGAGATGTATATGGAATGCTCACCACAAGCTAGAATGAAGATTCTGACAGAGAGACCCAAGACCTTGGACCAGAAAAAGACTACAAGGAAAAGACTAAGCCTGAGGATGATATTAGCTTACTGGGAGTGGCTGATATTTTGTTCTAAAGAGCTTGGCACCTGGGTTTGAGAATGTCCTATTTGGCCGGAAGGGACCTCAGAAGCAAGACTCTGAGGGAACAACATAGGAAAACTCCTCCTAAGGGGAGGCTTTAGCAGTGTGTAGCAAGTAGGGTCCCAAGGAGACCTGTCCTGCCAGGTGCCATCCAGTGGAGATAATGAGACCCATCCAACAGAGCCATGCAATGATATCATGGTGCTGCATTGTCAGCGTCACAGGTTGCCCCTCCACACGCGGGCCTTGGCCACGTGTGTTCCCAATGTGGGTGCCTTTCCATATGTATTCCACCTATGGGTCCTCTCTTCCCAATGGTGCTGTATTTGTATGAAAGTGTACCCCAGGTTTATGGGGGAAATATTTTGTTACTACTTTTCTCCCTGTGTCTTTTCATTTAGTGCCCTTGCTTTGCACTCATTGTACCCTCTGGCCAACTATTAGAGGTAAATATATCTGAGTCCTTCGCTATAGTTTTTTTAGGTACTGCCTACTCAGAGAGTATTCTGAATCTATGGTAGCTATTCCCTGGAGTACCCACTCTGTGAGTTATAGGGAGTAGTTCTAGGTGCTACATTTGTAAAGATTTTACCTAGTCTCTCCCACATTATGGTAAACAGTTTGTACAAATGAATGAACCAATTGTGGTCTGTTACACTGGACACCAAGATGCAGATACCCCCTGATCTATTAGCAGTAGCAGCAAAAAATTACCCCTAAAGGACAGCAAAATCACTAGGGGAGACTTCTGTTTGGGGGCTACCCAGAGATATGTTGCATCAGGGAGCAAAAGGAAATTACTAAGAAGCTTTAGGAAATAGAGTCATGAAGCTCTAAACTCTGGTGGGTAGGCTTCAAAGGTGTCCCTAAGAAAGAGCATTAATGTACCCATTCCAGACATCACTAGTTTATATTAAAGTGTATCCACTGAAATTAGTGAAAATTCTGTCAGAATTTTTTAAAAAATCTGTTATGGAGTCATAGAATTGTTTTAAAAGAAACACAGTTTCATAACTTTCCGGTAATGCGTACTTAACCTACTTTAACAGTTCTGAACTAGAGGCCCTGGGACAATCTGCCTAACCAAATAGATAAGGCCGGTGAGTAAATTGAATGTAACTTACATAAATAGCTGCTTTCAAAGCCTAGTACCTGGAAGTCTTGAGAAGTGTTGAAGGTACTTAGACATTAGTAACAACTTTCAATATTCCCCTTCCAATAGTACTTATGCTACCTGGCCTTCATTTTTCTCCAGTGGGAATTGATTTCCTGATGCCTCCCCCATAAAAATGCTGAATGACATTTGTTTTTTAATGAGAAGAAACGAAAATTCAAAAACCTTCCCTGTTATTTTCCCCCAAGCTTGTCTAAGGGGGAAAGGTGGCACAATTCCCTGAAACCGAAATCAGACGCCCTCTAAAGGCAAAACTCCAGCTGGTTGGGAAATGTACATAATGAGCAAACAGGTAGTTTAATCTGTCTCCTCCCTCTTGCATGTTGTTAGGCATGTTTTCCTTGTTTACATTTTTACCTTTGCACATTCAATTCAACCAAGTTCCGGCTGTTTAGTTGGGCAGCCAAGTTGGCAGAAGTTCATGCTGCCTTGCACACGGCCCAGGGAGCCCTCAGTGTGTGATTTCTAGAAGGTGAGGGCACAGTGGGACAGTCAGCCTCAAAAGTCCAGCCTCAAAGGACCTCTAACCCATTCAGCCTTGGCGTGGCAGTATCCCAGCTCTATCACTGTGGGACTTTAAGAAAATCACTTCAGTGATTTTTCTCAGTGCCTACAGAAAATCAGGAAGTTCAGCCTTATCATCTCTAAGGTCCTCTCCAACTCTAAAATTCTGTGATATTTCCCAGATAATTTTATTAAGAGTGTGACCAAGGTTCAGGAGTCCATGAGCTTTATTTCTACATTTCTGGTGGAGAGAGAAAGCACTTTTAATATTAGTATTGACAAGTGGTATAAAAAATTACCTTTAACTGGTATAGTAGAAGGGAGTGTTTTGACAGGAATTGGAACAAATTATAGTAGATGCTTGTTACTGAGCAGGATTGAATTTTCAGATCTCCTTCCCTCATGTGTTAAGAACAACTTGATATACAAAGAATTAAAAATGATACTAACAAGATTCGCTTAATACCTGGTCTGAATTCAAAGAGACAATCCAAAAGTTCCTTTCTTTGCTTCCCTCCCCTCTTTACAAAGAAGGCTATAGTGGGGGAAAAAAGGGATGGGATCAGCTCTGATAATTTATCTTTGAAGTGGTAACGTTGAGGTTTTGGAGGTGCTCGGGATCCCAAAATACCAACACGCCAGGTCCTACCCGAATGAATTCGACCCAAGCCTTCTTACAGCCAAAGAAAAAAACAAAGTGTATTAAAGATTCACCATATTGGGTAGGCTCTTAAGGAATCTGAGCCTTTGTGACACTTGGATTGACAAACCAGCCAGATTGAATCTGAACCCCTTCGTGGAGGCAAGATGGATCTTATATACAGAAAAGACTGTGGGAGGGATCGAGGGGTGGTCAAGTAGTCTGGGGTGACTAGAGGAGGGGTTTAGGGAGAGTCTTGAGGAGGAGTCTAAGGAGGATCTTGATGGGACTGGGGTGACTGGCGGTCTGACTCTAGGAACCAAGTGAATGGATTTTGATGTGATCTGGGGTGGGAAGTAGCCAGAGGCAATCTGGAGGTAACAGAGATTTGGGCCTAGCTTATGGCCTCAGGCAAAGGCCAGATCAAGTGGGAAGATTCTAGGAGAGTTCTAGGGGGTTCCCAGAGCCTGTACCCCATTCCTTGGCTCTAAGGCATACTATTTCATGGAATCTCAGTTGCAAAGGAAATCAGAAGCTGTCTTGGTGAATCAAAAATGTGGACACCATGTACTTTCTACCATGTACCTGATGAGCTTTCATCCAAGCTTTTCCTAAAGACCTCCAGAGAGAAGGAATTCACTACTTTGGAAGCCAGACCCTCCCTCCCCACCCTACCCCCACCCCTCTCACACCCACACTGTCCCCAAACACACCTTTCTCTCTCTCTCTCTCTCTCTCTCTCTCTCACTCATACACACACACACACACACACACACACACACACTTTGATCTTGAACTAGTGTTTGATCTCTTTGATGTCTCAAGCAACTCTGAGTTACTGGAGAATTGCTGAGCTGCATCAGGGCTGATGAGATCACTGGCCCCAAACCTGCTGACGTCAGGCCTTTGTCTACTTTTTTGCTATCTCTTCTCTTAGTTCTGCCCTCCAGGGCCAAGCAGAGCAAATCTAAACCCCTCTCCATGTAACTGCCTTCCAAATACTTGAAGACAACTCTCCTAAGTTTTCATTGGATCAGTACACAAGGATTTCCTTGTGAAGGATCTGTAATATCACTAGCATGGAAACCTCCCAGTGTGGAAACAATATATCAGTGATTTTTTTCTGCTAAATCCTAGAGAGTTACTTGAGATGCATATGTTTTTATTTTTTAATTTTTGTTTCTTCTCACTAAAAAGCAAATGACTTGCCTAGGGTTAAACAGGTAGTGTCAGAGATGAGGTTTGAACCTAGGTCTTTTTGACTTAATGTCCAATTCATGCACTACATAGAATTGACTCTAGTGGAAGAATATTGGTATTAGGATGATAGCCTTTGTTTCAAGGAGAAGGTTGGGCTCAGTAAAAGCACCATGCAGGTTCTCAAATATAATCCAGTCTTTTTTCTCCCTTTTCCATTCTGGTGAGCTCTATGACTTATCCAGCCAACTGTATATCATAGTCTGAACAATAGGCATTCTTTATCCACTTGGTTTCTCCTGTGTGGATAGTTAGGCTAAACTTCTACGAGCTATTATAGATCTCCATAAGGCTCTGAAGTATTCTAAGGCTTGATGTAATCAGCACAATGCCACCCACAAACAACATCTAAGGACCTTATCATCTGTAGGGAGTCCCTCTTCCGTTCTGACTCTGTGCTGGACATCTTCCATGATAGTGGTAAGCCCTTTTGGGGTAAGTCTTATTTCATGATTTACTTGACACTTCTGCTTGGAGGAGAGTCAAATAAAATTATCCCTGTGGCTCTGTCGTAATGCATGGTGGGAAGAGAGATACCTTGTTGGAGAAGAGCCTTCAGAAAAGTCCTATTTCGTTCTCCAAAAGAGTCTCCAAAGAAGCAAATATTGCAGGTCACCTGAAAGGCAGTGGACATGGAGGACATGATTAGGCTGCAGCATTTTCCTAGCAGCTCTGTAGGACAGCAATGGGGAATCTGCAGCCTCAAGGTCCTCAAGTGCAGCCCTTTGACTGAATCCAAACTTCACAGAACAAGTCCTTTTATTTGGGATTTGTTCTGTAAACTCATATTCAGGCAAGAGCCACACTTGAGGACCTAGACGGTCACACATGACCTCGAGGCCGCAGGTTCCCCACCCCTGGTGTATGAGAAGTGGTGATAAGATATTAAGAGAACAAGGTACAACTGAAAGAACAGGTGACCTGGTCATGTGAGAGCAAGGAATAACCAATGGAAAGCCCGCAGTGCTCGATTGGTATCTACCTCAGGTTGAAATTTTGACAAAGGACCCCAGCATGTCAAGTGGATCACCTGTGGAGGATTTGCGGGAAGACAGGGTGAGAGAGAGTTGTCTGGGATGAGAAAGTATTGATGGATTGTGATCTCTGCCACATCAATGAAATCCTGGAGACATCACAGTGATCACTGGACCAACATGCATTTATTATTCTTTATTACTGTGTGCCAGGGACTGTATCACTGTCTCGACTCCTTGACCTTATCTTTTCTGTTGAACTGTTTGTTGTGTAGCCATGCCACCCACATCTTATACTGGTACAATTTAGGAAGTCAATTTTTTTGCACTCAAGCATAATCTTCCTATTGAATCGTTACTGAAGTTCATCTTGTTCACTTTGGCCCAACACTCTAGCCCAGGGGGCTGGCAAGCTAAGAATAATTTTAAAAATATTTTTAAATAAGATTTTATGGTATCTAAAAATGGCAAAAATCATTCTTAGCTTGTGGGCTGTGCAAAAACAGGCAAGAGGCTGGATTTTTGGCCTTTGGCCATCATTTAATGACCAAATTACTAGCCTTTGGAGATTTTTTTTTATTATTCCTCTAACTTATCAGCTATCCCTCCTAGCTTTGCATTGTTTGGGCTTAACACCTGGAAAGTCTTTTAAAAAATGCTTGCTGATCCATTAATGAGTGTGCCTTCATCTCAGTCACTGATAAAAATAGAGAATAGCCCAAGACTAAGCACAGATCCTTGGGTCCCTTTACCTTTACTAAAGACCTCTTTCCAATTGGACACCAAGTTATTAATGACTATCCTTCAGGTCCAACTACTCAACTGATTTTAAGTTCACCTAGCCCACATTTAAAGCCCCATCATTTCCACAAAAATAACATGAGACCCTCTAAAATTATTAGCCAACCTGTACGTGCATAGTGCTTTTAAAAAGTTTACAGAGTGGCTTAATATTCATTTTCTCATTTGAGAACGTTATGAAATAGGTTCTGCTGATACTATCATACCCTTTTGTGGTGAAGTAGATAGAGCACTGGATTGCAGTCAGGAGTTCCAAGCGCTTGTGCGCTCGCGAGAGCACACACACACACACACACACACACACACACACACACACACACACAGGCTGTATGACCCTGGCAAATTTACATACCTGTTCTTAGCCCCATCTTCCTCATCCGTAAAATGGAGATAATGGTACATCCTCCCAGAGTGGTCGTAAGGTTCAAATGAGATAGTGTATATAAAACATGCTATAGAAATGCTGGCTGTTAAGTTTAAGTTAGATGACTTGCCTATGGTCACTCATTGTCAAATGTGAGATTTAAGCAGGTCTCTCTAGATGCCAGGTCTAGCACTGTTTGTATTCTACTATCCTTCTTCCACATTATTTAAATTAGATGCAAAAATTGAAATATATTTGCATATAGCATGTACCAAAAATCTTAGTGCAGTCTTAAGCTATTATACCTATCAAACCTTAAGACTTTTAGATAAAAGCCAGTGAAATGTAGCATATTTGTAATTGAAAGTGAAGTTAGAGCTAGAAACACTTTTATTCTTGTTGTTTGTGCTAGGCAAGAATTGCACCCCCCCAATAAATGACATATTTCTGATGTCCAGCTTCAAATGCTTCTGTTACTCCTGTGCCTTTCCTCTTCTGTTCTGTGGCATTTGAGGAAGGAAAAATCAAGAAGGAAGACGGTTACCTGAATGTCATTTAAACTTGGTAACCCTGATGCCGCCCTGTATCTCTTGGGCATATCACATGAGAATTGAAGTCCAAAGGGATACATGTGTGGATTGTGTTGATTTTTCTCCTATTTACAATTGCCAGTGCTTGTTCCAGATTTCTAATGAAAACCTAACAAAAATTCAAGGAATTTACAGCGATGGGAATTATATTTGTTAGCCTATGGTCCCATGCCACCTTGTATGACTAAGTTCATCATTGGGTTCCTGGCATCTAAGTAAAACAATTTAAAACTCGCTAAGGCAGATGTTCAGGTAATTGGTAAAATTCATGTTCTTTTTTGTCTTCATATACCTAAACTGAAGATTGATGTTTGCCGCCGCATAACTACATCTAAGAGGCTCATGAGACTAGAGGGGGCACGTAAGGAGAAATCTATTACTTTGGCTCTAAATGAAGTTACTGATGGGAGAAATCACTGAGTCATACAATTATAGAGCATGAAGGGACCTTAGACATCATATACAGTTGGCCAAGTAAGGGAAATAGGACCCAAACAACTTGTCCAAGGTCATGAGTTAGTGGCTAAAATTGCCACAGAAACTAGGTGTTCTGACTGCCTACTGCCCTTTTTTGCCATTATCAGTCAGTTCCCCTTAGCTTTCCAGTACATGCTTTGGGAACAAAGGGGAAGTGGATTTGGGCCCTGATTCCTTCCCCCTAGTTGGTGATGATCTTTCATTCATTCTCTGATTCATTTCCCAAATTAAGTACCTATTCTGTGCCCAGACCTATGCTACTTACTGGGATGCAAAGTCAAAAACAAATCCCTGACCTCAAGTAAGTAGAAAACAACAGGAATATAAGGTAAATATGAAATATATACAAAGTGATTTTTCAAGGGGAGAGCCCCAAAAACATGGGTAATAAAGATAGTCCTAATCCTAGGAAGATAGTAGTGGTGGTGGTGGTTGTTTGTTCTTGATCCTTTGTTCTCAAAAAGGACCAATGACATCATGGGGTGATGTCTTGATTTGTGTGTGAATTGGATTAAAGTGAGGCAGGGCTGGGGAAAGTCAGACAGCCTCACTGTCCTCCAGAGTACTTGAGTCAAGCATTGAAGGAAGCCAGAGATTCTAAGAGATGGAAGAAGAGCAAGTGCACTCCAGACAGGGGGGAGAGCCAGTGCAAAAGCATGGAGATGGGAGATAGAATATCACACATGAGGAGTAGCAAGTAGTTCAGTTTGGCTGGCAAGTAGAGAGCCTGAAAGCATAAGCCTAGAAAGGCAGGCTTCCCCTTCCATCAGATCTCCCATAGAACTTGATTATGTAACTCGGTAATGTACTTAACATTTAATATCTAGTATCATAGCTCTCTCTGTTGGTGTCTTTTCTCCCTAAGACCCATTAATCTCTTTAAGTAAACGAACCATATTTTCTGTCTCTTTGGCATCTGCCCCAACACAAAGCATAGCGTTCTGCACACAGTGGAATGTTTCATATTTGCCATCACATTTGTCTCACTTGGAAATGGGGGTATTTCACGTCAGCAGGTTATTAAAGTCTCTTCTTTGTAGCTCCATTTAAATTTAACTCTGTTACAGCTCAGTGAGTTACATGGACAATTAATCATGTATGAAGACATTACAGGGAGTAACATCTGGGTTTGAACTTTGTCTTTGTGTCAAAAGGCAGTCAAGTTTCATGTAACATAGAAAACCTTAAAGAAATAGTGTTTTAGTAGAGTGAAACCTGCCCAGTGAGATGTATCAAAAGCTGATTCTGTGCTAAATAACTTTAGCTCAAGGGAACTGAAATTCGTTTTATTTGCTAACTTCCATATTTAAGGTGGCAAATTTGAGGAACTACCATGTTGACATACTAAAATTCTTCAAAGTCTTTGTAAGGTTGAAATGATGCCAAATCTATAGGGAAAGTACTGGTTCCCCAACACATCCTGACTCTAACCCTGACCCTAACCCACGTGACTAGGGAAGGTCAAGAAAGCTGCCACTGAGTAGAGGTTAGGGGCCTCTTTCCCCACATGCCCCTCTAGCTAGGACTACCATTTTTTTCTTTTTTTAAATTAATATTTTATTTTTCCCAATTACATGTAAAAACAATCTTTAACATTCATATTTAAACATTTTGACTTTGGTTATCATATTTTAAGAACAGCTACCATATTTTAAAAGACGGAAGCATGTTTCTAAAAGATTTCCATCCAGAAGGTTAAAAAAAAACACCCAACGCCTTTTACAATTGGTATTTAAGTAAGATGCACAATGGTGTAGTGTCTGGCCTTAGAGTTAGCAAGATCTGAATTCAAGTCTATGACATATACTGACTGTGTGACTCTAGGCAAGTTACTTAGCCTCTGAGTGCCTCAAGACACATCTCTTAGACGATAGACTTGCTTATCTGTGTCATTGGAGGGAAACTTTCCACACCAAAGAAATCCCCCCCACCCAAAAAAAGGAAAGGAAAAATGTAAATTTTAGTCTTTTATTTAGTTTGGAAATTTACTGGGTTCAACAAGATCATTTCCCCAAAGTACTAGATATAAATGAAACCTTTCTATGACTAACTGATATCTTTTACCTAAGGAAAAAATTATTCTTTAATGTGACTTGACCAATATTAAATATGTCATTCCTTTTCTATCTTGTTTCTGTAGAAAAAATACTGTTTTCCTCATTTTTATTTAATATGTTTTATGACAGAGACAACTGAAAGCTGATGCCAAAAGAGCTATTGGGAAGCTTCAGCTGCGGGCTCTGAAACATGGAGACAAGGTACTTGGAATGCTTTGAATTGCTATTGTTATTTAAGTGACTTGCCCAGGGTCACACAGCTAGTAAATATCTGAGGTCAAATTTGAACTCAGATCCTCCTGACTCCAGGGCCAGTGCTCCATCCACTAGAGCACCACCTAGCTGCCCCTTACAAGTTACATTTTCCACCAAAGCATACTAGATATTGACTTATATAAGTCTGAAGTATTTCCTGAGAGGCTACCTGGATAGAGGGCAGCCAGCCTTAAGTTAGGAAGATCTAGGTTTGAGGCCTGCCTCTTGTATGTACTAATTGTATGACCATGGGAAAATCACTTAACCTCTCAGTACTTCAGGCTACTCTTGAGTCATGGGTCTTTATTGGTAGAGGGAGTTTCCGCACCAGGAGTTCCCTCCACCCATGAAATTATGGCTATGAACTCCAAAATAAAAGTATTCTCATTTCCTTGATGTCTAAGTGGTCAAACTTGGATGACAGCTTTTCAGGGGGTAGAAAAGCCTAGTCCTAAGCTACTACTAATTAACTAAAGAGTTCCCCGTTAGAAATTTGGGTAGAATTTCTATAAAAAGGGTATTTCGTGGATTACAACTCATACTAAAAGATCAAGGGAAGTTTTAAAATCAGTCCCAAATGTTGCTGTAGTTGTTACCTCTTTGGTTGGCCAAATGGTCATATCTTTTGAAAATGTATAATGGGTATCATATTTCTTGCCTTCTCGAGGGGTGTGGGAAGGGGTGGAAAGAGGGAAAGAATTTAAAACTGAAATTAAAAGTGAAAAAGAAAAAGGAAAAAAGAAGAAAATTTGCTGGTCTAGTTGGAACTTGTAAATTAGATAGTCCCTTGGTGATACTTTCTTCTATTGTATTTCCCATTCCTAGAAGAAGTTGTGTCTACCATACAGGTTATATTCTGATTTTATCATATAATTTGATGGATTTTTAAAAATCAAAGTCTTAGTAATAAATATCAGAAAACTTGAGAAAATAATAAAAATTCATTTGAAGAAACAAAAAGTCCAAATTCTTAAGGAAGAAAAATGGAAAAAAGAAAGAATGAAGAGGGTTTGGCACTACCCGACCTAGATACTGATTAGAAAATACAAATGCAGATGAGTGGATAGGATAGACAAACAAGACCCAGAAGCTGTCAAGCACAGTCATTCAACATTCAGTAAACCCAAGAATACAAATAGTTTACTTGGGAAAGGACTCCCAGGAAATCTGGAGAGCGGCTTATCCAAAAATTATGTTCAGTCAGCATCTCACATAATATACCTCAAAACACCCTAAATAGATGTGACCTAAGCATCGAAGGTCATATCATAAAAAATATTAAAAGATATCTTTCAAAACTATGGTTAAGGAGAAATTATTAACCAAGCAAGGGATATGTAGGTGATCATAAAAGAAAAATCAACGATTTTTATTCCGTACCCCAAAAAGCTGGTGCAAAAACAAAATCATTACATCTATTGAGAAAACATCTTTGCATCAAGTTTTTTTTTGGAGGGAGAGAAGGCAGGGCAATTGAGGTTAAGTGACTTGCCCAAGCTGGGTGACACAGCTAGTAAGTGTGTCAAGTGTTTGAGGCCAGATTTGAACTCAGATCCTCCTGACTCTACTCACTGTGCCACCTAGCTGCCCCCATCAAACTTCTGATAAAAATCCACTATCAAGATTTATAGGAAATTGATGCACATATGTAAGGCCACCATCAATTCTCCAATAGTCATCAAAGGAGATAAACAGTTTACGGCAGAAGAAATGCAAATTACCAACCACCATATGAAAAACTGCTACGAATCACTAATAATAAGGAAAACAATAGAAAACAATTTGGAACTGTGATAAAGAAGTGACTAAATCATTCATACACTGCTGGGTCCTATACCCAAAGGAGGTCACAAACAGAGGGAAAGGGGCAGCTAGGTTAGCACAGTGGATAGAGCAGTAGCCCTGGAGTCAGGAGGACTTGAGTTCGAATCCAGCCTCTGACACTTTCTAGTTGTGTGACCCTGGGCAAGTCACTTAACCCTAATTGCCCTGCCCTCCCCTCTCAAAAAAAAAAAGATAATGAATATCTATACAATTCCTCTAGGAAACTGGACCTGATGGAGACAGCTGTGCCGTGTGCATTGAAATATTTAGACCAAATGACATCGTGCGCATATTAACATGCAAGTAAGTCTGATTTTCTTTTGTATCCTAGATAATGACTCTTGGACTGTACATATACTCAAAGTGGGGAGGGAGGGAGCAGCACTCTGGTTAACAAAAAGCTAGAATCAAAGTGAGTGCTCATCAGTTGGAGAATTATTGTGGAAAAACCAAGCAAACCCACGGTATACGAATGGAATGGAATATTTTTATGCAGTAAGAAATGGCAAATATGAGAAATTCCAATTCATGGGATAAGGGTGGGCGAGCCAATGAATAGTGAAGTAAGCAGAATTATAACAATATGCACAATGACTACAGTAATGTACATGAAAGATCACTAAAAGGAAGTTGAACTCCAAAGAATCAAAAGGTCAGTAAAAGCTTGCCAGAGAATCAGATAGAAGTTTGCCTCCTTATGGTAGAGAGGCAGGGGCCTACCAGGGCAGAATGGTGGATACATAGCAAGTGTAGTAGGGCTTGTTTGTTTTTCTTTGTTACAAGGGAGGGTTCTATCTGGAGGAAGGTGAGGGTTTGGTCCTTACTCACCCACCCAAATGTCTGTGATATAAAGAAAAAAGGCATCAATAAAAGATGTTTTTAAAATAAAAGATAACAAATGGATTTTTAAAAAAAAGAACAGCTGGAATTGGGGAAAAAGCTATTTTTATCAAGGTTTCTAAGAAATAGAAAGATTAAAAACATTGTGTTTTTCTATTATTCTTTAAATGTAAATATTTTAAATTGTTTAATACTAGTATATTCATCTTATCACTTTTATGTTATTTCATTCATCTAAGATTACCATGTTTAACAAAAGTGGAAATCAGAGTCCCCTCCTCCATTTACAATTCTGTCATTTTTAAAAATATTCCTTTAATTCAGGGGTTCTTAACCTTTTTTGTATCCTGAACCCCTTTGGCAGCCTAGGGGAAGCCCTATTAAAATGCCCCTTATCAAAATGACTTTAAATGCATGAGTAGATTTAAAAGGAAACTAAATATATTGAAATACCATTATTTTTATATGTGTGTGTGTATATATATATATATAGACAGATTTGTAAATAGTATTTTATTCAACATTCTTTTTTTTATAAGACTGAGTTCCAAATTTTACTCCCTCCTCTAGACAGCAAGCAATCTAATATAGGTTATACATGTGCAATCATGTTAAACATATTTCCACATTAGTCATGTTGTAAAAGAAGAAAAAGGGGACAACCACCCCCAAAAAAGCAAAAAGCCAAAAAAGTGAAAATAGTATGTTTCATTTTGCATTCAGACTCCATAGTTCTTTCTCTGGCTGTGGAAAGCATTTTCCATCATGAGTCTTTTGGAATTGTCTGGGATCACAAAATATAGGTTTTTTTAAAGTTCACAGACTCCACTTTAAGACCCTTGATTTAGTCTGACTTCTACCTGGGAAAATATGCTAACACACAGGAAAAAAAATTCTAAGCACAAAAGTCAATATAGTAATAGTAATTTTTAATTTATTTTTTATTTTTAGTTTGCAACACTCAGTTCCACAAGTTTTTGAGTTCCAAATTTTCTCCCCCTCTCCCTCCACCCCTCTCCCCTCCAAGATGGCATGTAATCCAATATAGGTTCTACATATGCATTTGCATTGAACTTAATAACACAATAGTCAAGTTGTAAAGAAGAATTATGACCAACGGAATGAATCATGAGAAAGAAGAAAGAACACCAAAAAAGAAGGAAAAGAGGGGAAAAAAGAGCAAATAGTTTGCTTCAATCTGCATTCAGACTCTGTAACTCTTTCTCTGGATGTGGATAGCCTTTTCTCTCATGAGTCTTTTGGAGCTGTCTTAGAACCTTGCATTGTTGAGAAGCACCAAGTCTATCAAAGTTAGTCATCACAATAATACTATTCATATAGCGTTCTAAGGTTTGCAAAGCACTTTACAAATGTTCTCATATTTGGTCTTCACAACAACCCTGTGAGATAGATACTATTATTATCCACATTTTACAGCTCAGGAAACTGAGCAGACAGGTGAAATGACTTGTAAGTGTGAGAGGCAGGATTTGGATTGAAGTCTTCCTGACTGCAGGCCCAGCACTCTGTCCACTATGGTGCCACCTAACCACTTCTATAAATATTAGCTTTTATTATTCATATCATATACACTGAACTGACTTTGCATTATCAAGGAAGACCCTGATTTACTTTTCTTGACAGTTTTAAGGACAATTTATTTTAGCTCGCTTTTGTAATCACGTTCCATCCATCTTCAACTGTATCCTGTTACCAAAAAACATAGGAGCTTAAGGATTTCATCATCTAAGAGGTCTGGTAATGCTCTACTTTACAACTAGGGAATGTTGGGCCCAGTTACCTCGTACGAAGTAGCCCTGAATTAGCCTTTTTGCTTAGTTGTGAATGAACAACTCCTTCTGAAGCTACAGGGAAGAGATTTTTGTATGCAGAATTCAGAGGAAGTTTCCCAAGTTTACTTGGATTCCTCTGTAGATAATAATGCAATGACAGATTGCATTATTGCATTCGAGAATGCATTATAAAAGGAGAAAATTGCAGGCAGGAAGCAGACACCAAAGAAAATTATAATGAAAGCACGTTTGGATGTTTAGTGATAGATGCTTTGGAGTTTGGGCAAATGGCAGTTGAATGATGAGATATTTCTTTTTATCATGTAGCCATCTTTTCCACAAGACCTGTATTGACCCTTGGCTCTTGGAACACCGGACTTGCCCTATGTGCAAATGCGATATCCTCAAAGCTTTGGGGGTCGAGGTAAATAAATCTTACATTCTGCATGCCAAGGAAGTGAAGATATTTGCTACAGATGTACTTGGGCTGCAAAGAAAACACTATCTTTATTCTTCACCTGTCCTGAGTATTAGACTCAGACTGTTTATCTTTGAGCAAATGTAAAAATCTTGAAAGCATGAAGAAAAAGATCCCTGCTGACTTGTTCCCTTCCCTCCCTAAGGGAACATGTGGTTCAGTCAAAATGTGTAGCATTTTCCTGGTGACCTGAGAGAGGGTGGTGGCAGCCAAGTATGGCAGAGACTCAGCTTTCAGAAAGATCTGAGACAGGGTTCTAACTATTTCTCACTAGCTAGCCTGGCTAATTTACCATCCAATCCAATTTTATGTCTTCTTTCTTACCCTCTGCGGACCCAATTTTCTGGCTGATTATAGTGTGTTTAGAAGTATATCATTTGAAGAAAAAAGAAAAGATAATGATGATCATTTGTACACAACTACATGATGTCTGAATTTTTTTTAATGTTTGCATGCTCTCTGAAGGCTGATGTTGAAGCGGGAACCGTGTCGTTCCAAACCGCTGGATCGAACCCTAACATCAACGGATCACCAGAATCTTATTCCCCTCGTGAGGAGGATAGCCACAGCGAGACAGCCTCTTCTGGGTATGCTTCGGTCCAAGGTGCAGACGAGCCACCCCTGGAGGAGCGTGCTCAGTCCCAGAGCAAGTATTAATTCTTCTCAAGCATCAGAGAGCCCCCCCAAAGCAACTCACTCTTTACTGCATACGCTGCCCACTAACCCCTGCTTTATGGGCGCATGCCATAATTTTGTTTTTATTGGAGAGTGAGCCTAATGTAAAGCACCCACTCCCACCACTCACCTCTACACACACACACACACACACACACACACACACACACACCCCCTACTATAGAAATATATGAAATTAATTGAAGACGATTGAAAGATCAGTATTTCCACCATCACAGCAAGAGCTTAGGTTTATTTCCATGGTGATAAACTAGGCTTTCACAGCACTCTCTCCCTCACTTGGACCTTCATAACAAAGCTGTGGAGACACGGATTACTATCTCCTTTTTCAAGATGAGACAGTAGAGGCCCAGGGAAGCTAAGTGACTTGCTCTAGGTCCGACAGCTCCTCGGTGGCAGTCTCGAACCCTGGTCTTTTGACTCTTAAGTAAAATGTTGTTTCTCTTGCATTGAAATGCCAAAGGAATTATTATGAGGTTCCTCTATATGAGAAGACCTGTCCTTCTATGTGTTTAAATGTTGGTTTACAGGTCATTAACTATTTGCAAGAGAAACTTGTACAGAGAAACTTCAATGTTAATTTACAAGCATTTACTAAGCACCTATCGTGTGCTAGGCACTGTGTTTGATGCTGGAAATACAAAGATGAAATCAGACACAGTCCATACTCTCAGTTAACCAATCAATCAACAAGCATTTATTAAGTGCCTCCTGTGTGCCAGGCACTGTGTTTGATGCTGGGAATACAAAGATGAAATCAGACCCAATCCATGCCCTCAATCAGTCAATCAGTCAACAAGCATTTATTAAGTACCTACTATGTGCCAGGCACTGTACTAGGTGCTGGGGATGTAATTACATTTAATGTAACAGTTCCTGCTTTCAAGAGCTTGCACCCTAATAGGGAGGCACGATGGCATGTTCTAGTGTTCTGGGCCTCAAATGATGCGGCCCTTCATTGGGCTTATATTAAAAGTCTGAACAGCTCAGGAAGACCTGCTGGAGCTTCGGCTTTGTTGGCGGAGCCTTCAAGAGGCCAGGCGCACCTCTGCAATACAATAATGCATGGTGTAGGCCTTTACTGAAAGCCTTGAATTATTCCAGTTAACCCGGTTGTATCTTGGAATTCTGAGACAAAATAGCTAATGGACAACAAGAGTTGTCAAGTCATCAGTTTTCCCTTAATATAAATCTTTGGCACCCCTATGACCACTGGTGGCTTCTTCTTAGCACCATATAGAAATTGGGTTTGAATCCATTGATGTTTTCTTGGAAGACCTCATTGGAAATACTGCCATGGGAGAGAGAGCATTTCTACTTCATCCAGCTCTGTCCCAGCCCTAGAAAGCTTTACTGATTGTTCTAGAGAATTCTAATAAAACAAGTGGTTCTGACCACCGAAGTAAATTGCATACCCCCAATGATTGTTTGACTTCCCAACTTGGGGGCATGGAAGGCATAAAAGTGAGGACACGGGGAAACAAAAATGGGCAAGGTTGGGCAATTCCATTGATTGACATCTTATAAGCTCAAAATACTTCTTAATCAATATATTTTTTAAAAATACTTTTTCACTGAAACTATGGGATGACTGTCTGGGACTGGACCTGTGATTTCATTGGCGTATGAATGTATGATGAGGTAACTCCTTTTACCAATGCAGGTTGGCACCCTTTCTACAATTTACGGTCTTAGAGATTTTCCAGGGCATTGAGTGCTTAAGTGACTTGTCCAGAGTCACTTGAACTCATGTTCCCTGGGCTCTGAGGTTGGCTCTCTCTCTACTATGTCATGCTGTCTCTCACTGAAACCCTAACTGAGATTTTTTTTACAGCTAATGGTAATGAATTGCTTTGACACCACTACCTTTATCACTGTTATTTAATTTTAACCATGTCCTATAGAAAATACCAGATTTTCACATAGGAGATGCAGAGAGAGGAGAGGAGTGGGGGTGTGTGTGTGAATGTTTGGCGCAGATCTGGTGTAAACAATCGCTATGACCTGGAGTTCTAAATTTCCAACTTGGGTGCCTTGTACATAAACTATGCCCGTCATGGTCATTCAGTTTGTAGAATTTGGTTTCCATATGGTATTGGTCTCATGGATGGTCATTCAACAAGTATTTGCCTTACTGTGACCCAGCACTTGGTCTCTTGAGAGAATAAAAAAATGGCACAGCGCCTGACTTTGGGAGGTTACAGTCTAGGTGGAAAAGCATTCACAAAATAAGAGAATAACAAAAAACAAAAAGTGTATGGTAATATATAAATCATAGGTATTGTGGCCGGGAGGAGATATGGAAGAGGAGAAAAGAAGAGAGAAAGAAGGCATAGTATGATATTCCCTGTTTGGGGGATAGCAGATTTCAAGGAGAGCTAGATAGGATCCCATGGCCTCCAACTTTGCCAGGTAGCCCAGGAGTGATGGGTCACTGTCAAGGATACAATTCTGAAAATAGAGAGAAGCAGCTCCAACAGGGAGTTAGTTCTAGAGGGAACTGTCCAATGAGACCTATCTGAATGCACAGGGAAGTCCTTAGCTAAATTCGGAGTTTGAAAAGGCCATATAAAACATATGGAAGCAAGGGCGAGTACAGAAGATGAATGCAAAAGCCTGATGCCTGTCAGAACTCTGTCAGAAGTAGTCGAGTTCAGAATGAGCTCAGCTGGCAAGAGATGCTGAGAGGACAGTGAGGTGACTTTAAAGTTCTTGGAGAAAAGGAGGAGAATCAGCACTAGGTTAGGATCACTGCCAAGGGGGGAGATAATGGCAAAGTGATGGCGGAGAGAAACCAAAACTGCCCAAATCTGATTTTCCTTCTATTTTTTCTGCCAAGAACATGCAGAACAAGATGGCGCATACTGAGTCAAAACCCAGATTGTGATAGAGTTCCCAATTCACACTGATAAGTTCAAGTCACAAGGGCCAGATCAATGACATCAGATTATTGACTTGGACTTGGAAGGAACCTTGGAGGTCATCTAGACCAGCACTTCTTTTTTTTTTTTGAGGGGGGAAGCCAGGACAGTTGGGGTTAAGCCCAAAGTCACCCAGCTAGTGTGTCAAGTATCTGAGTCAAGATTTGAACTCAGGTCCTCCTGACTCCAGGGCCAATGCTCTACTCACTGCGCCACCTAGCTGCCCCACAGAGCAACGCTTCTTAAAGAACCTGAGCTAGTGGTGAACCACAGTTTAAAAAGCACTAAAGCAGTCACGAGAGGAAAAAAGTTTACAAAGCCCTGATTTAGGCCAACCCCCTCAATTTAGAGATGAGGCAACTGAAGCCAAAAGATGTGTAGTGACATGTCCAAGGACACACAGGTGGCACGGCTGGGGTATGAACCCAGCACGTTCCACAATACTGAAAGAACTGGTTGATATGATCTGTTGTCTGAGGTCCTTGGTTCAGTGATCTTTGAAAGAGCATGAAGAACCAAACAGGTACCATAGGACTGGAAAACAAATGCCTCAGTCTCCAGAAGAAAGGTAAGAGTCCAGGGAGGTTGACTTTGGTTACTGACAAAGTTCTAGAACGTGTTATTTAAGGAATGGTTTTTGAATGTCTAGAAAAGAAAATCGTGATCATAGAGAGCCAAGATGGCTTCATCTGGAATAAATCTTGCAGGACTAACTATATTTCCTTTTTAACAGGGTTACTATAAGACTGGAAAGTCAGTGGAATGCTATGGACCAGGGGTTTCTTAACTTTTTTGGGTCCTGGATCCCTTTAACAGGCTGGTAAACCTGTGGACCCCTTTTTAGAATCAAGTTTTAAAATGCATAGAATATAACACAAAGGTTTGCAAAGAAAACCAGTTATCCAGAAATACAGTCATCAAAATATAGTTTTTTAAAAAAATCATAAGTTCATTAACCCAGTTAGGAACCCCCACTATCAACTTAATTCACCTAGATTTTAGCAGTGTCTCATTATGTTCTCATGAACACAATGGAAAGAGTGTAGAAGAAAAATTCCATATGCTGTATTTTAGCCAATGTCCCTGAGATATTGCTAGTTGGGATTCCCTCTGATTCAAGAACTGGCCACTTATCTTTTAGAGTAGTCATGAATGAAAATACAAAATTATACCATAACATAAATACATAGTTTATTCTAGGGTTTTGGTCCCCTGACCAATTATTTTAACCACTCCTTCTAATGATTCCCCCTCCAATCTGCTGAAAGGTGTTCAAAATGATACCTCTCTTAGTTGGAATAAACCAGAAGACATTCCCACTCTTAGTGGGGCCACAAGACAGACAACATTAGTTTCAGAGAATTATGATCCTCCCCAGAAATTGAGGAAGTCTTATATTCAAGAAGACTTAATTGGGTCATTGAGGTGAGTCTAAGGACCTAGGGCACTGTCATCCTATTTTTTGGTAATATTTTACAACCCAACTGAGGCCTTAGTGGTGTATGCTCCCATGAGGTATAGATAGGAATTTGGAACTAGGTAGATGGCTAGACACAAAAGAGTAGTCATCACTGATGTGATGTGGACTTGGAGTTGAGCTTTTGAATGGAGTGCCCCAGGGATCTGTACTCAACCCTGAGCTCTTTAGTGTTTTTATCAATGACTTAGATAAAAGGTTAGATCTAAGTGAGACTCGAAAAAGATCTTGGCAGGAAATTGAGTAAGACAAAATTTCTTAAACTTAGATTTAAAAGACTAAACAACTTTTAGGAGCGCAGTATACAGCTAGCAAAATGATGTTTCTTAAGCATAAATCTGACTAAGTCACACCCTTACCCTGCGAATTCCCCAGGCTCTCTGTTGCCAGGAATATAAAATAGTTAAGTCATCCATTTTGGTTTTTTAAAAAGCCCTTTGCAACCTGGCCCTAACCTGTCTTTCTGCCTTCCCACCCTCTCTGATCTAGCCAAATTAGCCTTCTCTCTGTTCCTCACTCCAAACATTCTGTCTCCCATGTCCATGCTTTGCAGTGGCCATCACCCATGCAATACACGACCTCTTCATTGCTGCCTTGTAGAATCCTCCTAGGCTTTCAAGACCCAGCCTATACACCATCCTCTACCTGAAGCTTTTCCTGATCCTTCCCAACTGCTGTTACTCACCCTCCCCTAAATCCCTTGTATTTTTTTCATATATTCATTCTGTTTATATTTACATACGTGTGTGTATGTGCGTGTTGTATCCCATTCTAGAATGGAAGCTCCAAAAGGGGCAGGGATTGTTTCATTTTTTTAATGTGTATCTCCAGCGCTTAGCACAATGTCTAGCACATAGTAGACCCTTAATAAATGTTTGTTGATTGATTGATCCAAGGTTAAGGCAGGCATGGCTATACAGCCATTCCTCTGAGAAAGATCTGGGGGTTTAGTGGTCTGAGTCACCAGACCAAATGCAATCACAGAATGCAGGAAGAAGGACCTGATTAAGGATGAGGGGAAGTAACTAACAGTCCCACTGCCCTATGGCCTGATCAGACCACATCTAGAGCATTGGGTTCAGTTCTAGCCATCACATTTTGAGAAGGTCATTGAGAAAGTGGAGGATGTTCCATGAAGGGCCTCAAGCTGATACCATGTGATCAGTTGGAGGAACTAGGGGTATTTAGCCTGGAAAAGAGGAGACCTATGTTGGGGGCAGCAGGGAGGATGAGAGGAATGATGGCTGGCTTCAAGTATTTGGGTGAGAGTTGCAGAGAGGCAAATTTAGGCTAAGTGTAAGAAAAATTTGCCAATAATTTAGAGCTGTCCAAAAGTGGAATGGAGAAGTCCCAAGTTCCATAGGATCTGAAATCTAGAGCTGGAAGGGACCCCAGAGGCCAGCTAGTCCAACATCCTCATTTTACAGAGGAGGAAACTAAAGCCCAGGAAGAGGAACTCACTTGTCTTAATAAGTAAATAAAGTTAATAGAAATAAATAAATAGAAGAGTCAGAATTTGAATTCAGGTCTTTTTCAAATCTTGTGTTCTTTCTTCTGTACCTTTGTAAACAGGATTCTTTTTTTAAGTACAGGTCAGACTAGATGATCTCTGAGTTTCCTTGTATTGCACCTGGGGCATCATCTTACTCTTAGTGCAGGTTTCCAGGAAACAGCTACCTCAGGGTCAAGGTTCTTCATCTCCACGAGCCCCCACCCATGTTTACCTTTAATAGTCTGCCAGAGGACTCAACTAGTTCAACGTAAAGGTACATCATGAAATGACATAGTAAGAAATAGAGCACTAACATACCTCCCACAAATACATACACTTCGATGAGAAGAGTGGCACATTGGCGGAGGGGCTCACCACTGGCGGAAGGGTAATGCAGATCTCTCATGCTTCAGGGCTGGCGATATCCAGGGGCTTCCGCTGGGCCTGCTTCTTCCTGGTCTCTGCTGGATATGTAGCCTCTAGTGAATAGTCTTCTGCCTGGATTCCGCCAGCATGTGGCTGTGCTGCTTTTTTGCTTCTAGCTTCAGTTGAAATTTTTCACTATAGAGTTCTTTTTGCTGTGCTCTCTTAATTCAAAGCCAGGGGTTATATATGTATATAATACGAATATATATACATATGCAATATAGATGATATAAAAATATATCTATATAGTCCTCTTTTAGGAAAGCAGCCAGCTGGGCCTTGGATCAGCAAAAGTCCTGAGGAATTAAAAAAAAACAAACCCAAACCTTTCTTATCTTTTTTTTTTTTCGGGATCTCAGGCCCTGGTACTCAGCTCTTTAGAACAAAGAATGAGATACTTCTAGCCAAGTAACTATTACCCTCAGGCTCAAGTCCATCTTCAGATTAAACTTCCCCATGCTGGGGCTTTGGCATAGCTCCTGGTCAGCATTTTGTACATTTCCTCATTTCATCTCTGAAGGCTAGGCTCTATCCTTGCTCTTTATCCCTGTAAGGGCTATTAACCTAATAATTAACATACAGCTCTGGGTTTCTGGCTGCCCAGCTTTCTAACTCCAAGACCCCCCATCAATCAACAAGCATTTATTTGTTATCATCTATTTATTGTCTCCCATGTAGATGTTTCATGGTACCCTCACGATGTGAGGAGAAATCGAGGAAGGCCTCCGGCACGGGTGGACTCTCCTGTGGAGATCTTTTGGGAGAACCTGGACGGAGTCTCTCAGGATGGGCAGGCATGGATGGGTTGTGATCTGCATCCCTGGAGGGGACTCCTAAATGATGCAATCGCAGATCCATTTGAATATGTAGATCAGTGGGAGGGAAAAAGAGCCCAAGAGACAAGCCTAAGCCTAAGCCCAAGGGGCAAGATCTTGGTCTCTTCCCCTGCCTCACCACCCTCCTAGCCCTTCAGATGTAATTACTGCCACTCAGGCTGGCAAAGGCTTTGAGCTTCCCCTTAAACTGCCACCTCTTAAGACTGGGATTGGGTGAGTAAGGGAATGATCAGAGTAAGGCAGGATTAATCAGGTAAAGCTTCTTAGAAGTACATCTTCTGTTTGAGCTTAGATCAAGAAAGAAGAAAATTCAAACCACTGGGCCTGGCATCTAAAGCCATCCCCAAGTCTGATTCCTACCTATCTTTCCAGTCTTATTTCTTATTATTCATTATTCACTTTGGTGCAGTCTCCAGTCAAATCAAACAACAAGCATTTATTAAGCACTTACTATGTGCCAGGCACTGTGCTAAGCGCTTGGGATACAAAGAAAGGCAAAAACATGGTCTCTGCCCTCAAGGATCTCACATTCTAATGGGAGAGAGAAGATGCAAATAATGATGTACATACAGTGGAAACGGAAAGTATTCTCTGAGGGAAGTCTCTAGAAGCTGGGGGGACCAGGAAGGGCCTCCCATAAAAGGTGGGATTTGAGCTGAGTTTTAAAGGAAGCCAGGGAAGTTAGGAGTCGAAGATGAGGAGGGAGAGCATTCCTGGCGTGGGGGATGGTCAGTGCAAATGCCCAGAGGGGGGGATGGAATTTCATGTGTGAGGAGCAGCAAGTAGACTGATGTAGCTGGATCATGGGGTCCATGGAGAGGAGGAAAGCGTAGGAAGGGGCTGGCTTAGGAAGCGCTTTAAATGCCCCTAAGCTACTAGCTGTTCCTCAAACGTGTTATGCCACTCCTATCTTGGGGCTCTCCCACAAGCTTTATCTTAGGCCTGAATCCACTCCCTTCTCAGACATACCTTTTAGCATCCTTCAAGGCTCACCTCAGATGCCTCCTCCTCCATGAGGCCCTCCTAGATCTCTACCCTACCCCTACCTTCCAGTTGTTAAGGAGCTCTCCTCAAATGACCTTCTATTGACTTGCCTCTGTGAGTGTCAGATGGATCTCCAGGTACCTGGTCAGGTCTTTGAGGGCAAGGCCTACAGGTACCATGTAAGGTCTTTGAGGGCATGGCCTGCTTCCTTTTTTGGTTCTATGCGCAATGCTTTGCTCGACATTTGAGTTGAATTTGGGAAAAGGAAATACTTAACCTTTGGGGTAGTTCTTGGCTGCATCTAACTATGACATGGTCCTAAACTTTCTATTTCTTTTTAAAGATGATCATCTGCGTCTAGTCAACCACGACGCAAGTTCTGTGGCAGTGGATGTCCTTCCCCAGCTTGACAACCCCGCATTTGAAGCAGACGAGCCTTCCGTTCTTGAGGCTCCCATCCATCCAATTAAGTCCTGAAATGTGTACCAGTGGAAAATTCGAACCTTTGGTTAAAGATAGAATTGCCAACCAGAGTACATTTTGCTATTAAATGACCTGGTTTAACATAGCAGCAGGGATACTGGAAATGTTAAGATTATTTAATAGATCACGCTTAAATGGCTCATCATATTTAACCTATTAAACTATCTCATTTTCCACCAGCTCATGTTAACACTATTCATAGGTAAGATTCCTCTCAACAGTTTGTGATGGAGACTTTCAGTGTTCAGGAGAGCTTTTCAAAGAATTGTTTTTGCATTAGCAACAACTTCTTAGGAAAATGTTGGCGTTTAAATATGGAGCAGCCAAAATTACATAGCTTACGGTAGCCCCTTGCTTTAATTAAAAAAAAATCTGTCGGAGACTATAAAGACATCAGTTTTTCTCCAAATGGTCCTATTGATCTGATCTTAAAATCAATGCAAGCATTAGATAAATAACTGTTTAATGAAACGCCTGCTTTAACCACATTAAATTCATAGCCACATAAATTGATTAACTTTCAAATTCAAGTTCAATCCCCATTTAGTAATTTCTGGTTCTCAAAAGCAGGTTAAACAGAAATTCACGAGTGAAATATCTGTTATCAGACACAGATAAATTCACTGAGAGAATCTGGCATATTATTTTCTAGTCAAAATTTTACTAAAAGAAAAGACCCCTTAGGGAAAAAATCAGATCCAGTTCCACGAGCATTCAATTCACATGCTGTGTACCCATCCTAAACTTGACTTATGAGATTTTTTAAAAGCACACTATATAAATTGGCACAAAATTTTAAATATCAGTGTAGAAGAGTATGATGATCCAGCTGATATATTAATTTTAGTCTACAAGAATGAATCTACAAAATGGCTTGTGTAGAGAGTGGTTCTCAGAAGTGGTGACATTCAATTTGACTTCACTGTGTTGAAATTGTGAGATTGAAACCGAAATTCTTAAATGTAGCTACACGCTCGTTAGATAGATTTTTTTGGAGTTTGAGGGAGAAAGGAGAGGACGCCAGGTGCCTTAATATAAAGTTTGCTTCATCCACCAAAGCTAACTAGTGAGACTTTAAAATGCACTTTATTTTTATTCTCTGTGGCTTAACTTTTACTTTAGAATGTTTCGCTTGTTTTTTTTAACCCCAGTACTGACGCTTGCAGAATTTCACCAACTAACGTATTTTGTTCGACGTATTTGATATGAATGAAATCATCACATTCTAACTTGATATTGTGATTGAAGTACTGTAAATACGTTCATGATTTGTATTGACTTTCTTGGAAACCAATGTAAATAAGATAATAAAAGTCATAGCATATTAAGTGTTTGTGCCTTCATTGAAAATAAAGCTCATATCATAAGCAAACATTCAGGATTGGAAGACCAGTCAGATCACCCTATCCACCAGTCAAGATACACGGTTGCCTAGCTTAGATCATTATTGAAATCCTTGGAGATATTTAAAATGGAATCATAGGTCTAGATTTGGAAGAGAAACCTCAGAAACCATCTAGTCCAACAGTGGAGGAAACTGAGGCCCAGGGATGGAAAGGGAATTGCCCAAGGTCACACAAGGGATCCTAGCTCTGCAGCTGGGACTTCAGAAACCATCTAGCCCAACCCCCTTCTTTTATAGATGAAGAAACTGAGGCCCAGGGAGGAGAAATGACTTACCCAAGGTCACACAGATAGTAAGTGGTAGAACAGGGATTCAAACCCAGGTTATCTGACTCCAGACCTAATACGCCCTAGGTATATGTTTGTGATAAGAGATAGAACCTCATAATGGGTTTTGTTTAGGGAATTTGTACCTTAAGAGACCACATTCTCTAAGAAAAGCTTGTACTTCCCAGGAGAGCATCCCATCCCAAGGCCAGAAACATAAGGGTCCCCAAGAGCTGCCAGCGCTTAGATCTGGGGAAAACAAAGAATCAGAGATAGATTGGAGGTGGGCTAAGGGTAGGAACACATTCCCATCTGACATTGCCTCCATCATGAATCGATATTTTTTAGAATATCATGCACAAGAAATTAGGGCAGTTGAGGTAAGCCCTCCAGATTGTAACTGATAATCATGAGGCAATAGTGATTTTTTCCCTCTCAACTGTTTCTGTTGAGCTGTGTGATTATGTGCCTGGAACTCCTTGGAAAATTGACTATGCAAGTACAAATGAACTCAGTGGATGTGTTCATATGTAAATCATTTTTAAAACAGTTGAACCGGTTTAAATTGACTATGGAAACATTAATAATACCATGTTTGGCTTTTTCCTATAAAGCTGCATTTTCATCTATCTAGTTTGCTTAAAATGGGGCATAACCACACACACTATCAACATCGTGATCATTAACACTTCAATATTTGAATTAGTATGATCTCGTGGGGTTACTCAACAATGGCATAGGTCACTACCCATCCCGTTTTCCAATGGAACTGTCCTCCCATAGGACCATGGTGGGATCTTGGATCATAGATTTGGAGCTGGAAGGGAGTTTAGAAGCCATCTAATCCAATCATCTCATTTTACAGATGAGGAAACTGAGGTCCATAGAAGTGAAATGACTTGTCCAAGGTTGAACAGTGCCTTAGGCAGAATTGGAATTTGGGTTTTCCTGACTCCCAAGTCAAGGGCTCTGTCTACTGAGCCATCTAACTACTTCCTCATCAATGTGGGTATTTTTCCCTAGCAATGCAGATCCCAACCCATCCCTGACTGCCTATCCTGGGTGCCTCTGTCCATGTCCTCCCTTAAGTTTGCCACAGGGAGTCTACCCAACAAGGGAGCCTTCCTCATTTTCTCTTGACATTGTGAGGGTAACAATGGAGTACACAGACTGCACAGTGGTTATTCCTTAGGCTCACCACGTGACAGGCCCCTTTCTCGTTCACATTTCTTCAATGATATCCTCTTCATAATTCTTCGTTTATAATGTGTTATAGCCTACTCATACCCATCATGAACCTCTCCATTACCCTTTGGGCAATTTTCACTTTCAATTATTTGGATACTATGATATTTAATGCCTGATAATCATACAATAACACTGAAAAAATTATTGGTATAAAAATATAGACCTTCATTTCAAGAAGAAACTTGGAGCATTTTTTTAAGCTTCATGATTTTCTCCAGCTTCATTCAGCAACACATCTGTAGGAGCAAAGGCAGCACATAGTAGGAGTGATCCAAGTTTGAGACTTGGGTGGTTAAGATCACCAATACAATAACAGAACAAGGGATTCAAGAGGGCAGTGTAGAGTTGAACTGGTTCACCAAGGGGTCAAGATGGAGAAGGGAGGAGATGGAGCCAGTGCAGGGGTGGTGGCCTGGGAGAGGACTGAGGGGTGGAGAGATTAGAAGTCATGGTATGGACAAAGAACTGGGCTTGGGGTTGTGAGGAAGAGGGAGAGATAAAAAGGCAATAAATTGTGATCAGATAAGGGAATTTCAGAATTCATGAATATGGAAATGAAACACATGGGTGGTGGCAAGATCAAGGGTATGACCATCTCTGTATAGCTGAGGTGAGGTGGGAGGAGTCAATCATGGGACATGAGTACCTTGAGGAAGTGGGAGGTTAGGGTGTTTGAGGGATCATCAAGATGTACATCAAAGTCTCCTAATATATTAGCATAATTGACCATATCAACAACAAAACTAGCAGAAACTATATGATCATCTCAATAGACGCAGAAAAAGCCTTTGACAAAGTACAACACCCATTCCTATTAAAAACACTAGAAAGCATAGGAATAAGTGGAACCTTCCTCAAAATTATAAATAGCATCTACCTAAAACCATCGACAAGCATTATTTGTAATGGGGATAAACTAGATGCATTCCCAATAAGATCAGGGGTGAAACAAGGATGTCCACTATCACCCCTGTTATTCAATTTGGTACTAGAAACATTAGCTGTAGCAATAAGAGAAGAAAAGGAAATTGAAGGGATTAGAATAGGAAAAGAAGAAACTAAATTATCACTTTTTGCAGATGATATGATGATTTATCTAGAGAATCCTAGAGAATCAAGTAAAAAACTACTTGAAATAATAAAGAACTTTAGCAAAGTTGCAGGATATAAGATAAACCCACATAAATCCTCAGCATTCCTATACATTACTGACAAAGCCCCAACAGCAAGAGATAGAAAGAGAAATTCCATTCAAAGTTACTGATGGCACTATAAAATATTTGGGAGTCTATTTGCCAAGAGAAACCCAGGGCCTATATGAACATAACTATGAAACACTTTTCACGCGAATAAAATCAGATCTAAATAAATGGAAAAATATCAGTTGCTCATGGTTAGGCCGAGCTAATATAATAAAAATGACAATCTTACCTAAATTAATCTATCTATTTAGTGCCATACCAATCGAACTACCAAAAAATTATTTTACTGAGCTGGACAAAACAATAACAAAATTCATTTGGAAAAATAAGAGGTCTAGAGTATCTAGGGTATTAATGAAAAGACATGCTAGAGAAAGTGGCTTAGCCACACCAGATATTAAACTGTACTACAGAGCAGCAGTCATCAAAACTGCCTGGTACTGGTTAAGAAACAGGGGTGTGGATCAGTGGAATAGGATAGGTACAGAAGTAGGAGAAATCAACAAGTTTAGCAATCTACTCTTTGATAAACCCAAAGAGGCCAGCTTCTGGGCTAATAATTCACTATTTCACAAAAACTGTTGGGAAAATTGGAAAATGGTAGGGCAAAAACTAGGCATAGACCAATATCTTATACCATATACCAAAATAAAGTCAAAATGGGTTCATGATTTAGGAGTAAAAGCTGATACTATAAGTAATTTGGGAAAGCAAGGAATAGTTTACTTATCAGATTTATGGAAAAGTAAAGAATTCATGACCCAACAAGAGATAGAGAGCATTACAAAATGCAAAATGGATAATTTTGATTATGTCAAATTGAAATGTTTTTGTACAAAAAAAGCCAATGCAACAAGAATTAGGAGGGAAGCAGAAAATTGGGAGAAAATCTTTGCAACTAGTATCTCTGATAAAGGCCTCATTTCTAAAATATACAGGGAACTGGGCCAAATATATAGGAATACAAGCCATTCCCCAATTGAGAAATGGTCAAAGGATATGAACAGGCAGTTTTCAGAGGAAGAAATTAAAGCTATCTATAGGCATATGAAAAAATGCTCTGGATCACTACTGATTAGAGAAATGCAAATCAAAACAACTCTTAGATACCACATCTCTCCTGTCAGATTGGCTAAAATAACAAAACAGGAAAATGATAAATGCTGGAAAGAATGTGGGGAAATTGGAACATTGTTGCATTGCTGGTGGAGTTGTGAGCTGATCCAGCCATTTTGGAGAGCAGTTTGGAACTATGCCCAAAGGGCTATAGATATGTTCATACCCTTTGACCCAGCAATACCACTTCTAGGGTTGTATCCCAAAGAAATCACACAAGCGGTAAAAGGACCCATACGTACAAGGATATTTATAGCAGCTCTTTTTGTGGTAGCCAAGAATTGGAAATCAAAGGAATGCCCATCAATTGGGGAATGGCTGAACAAGCTGTGGTATAGGAAGGTGATGGAATACTATTGTGCCATAAGAAATGGGGATGATGCAGACTTCGTAACAACCTGGAAAAACCTACACGACATAATGCTGAGTGAGCGGAGCAGAGCCAGGAGAACGTTGTGCACAGCCACAGATATATGGATCCCATGAGGACCAACCCTGACATACTGCGCTCTTCTCAGCAACCTAAGGGGCAAGGACAACTCCAGGGGACTCAAGATGGAGAATGCTGTCTTCATCCAGAGAAAGAACTGTGAAGTTTGAATACAGATCGAGGCGCACTACATGCTCGCCTTTTTTGCTTCTCTTTTGTTTTTGTTTTTGGGTTGGTTTTTTTTTTTGGTTCTGTTTCTTCTTTCTCATGATTCATTCCATTGGTCAAAATTCTTCTCCACAACTTGACTAGTGCATAAATTAATTCAATGCAAAGTTATACATGACAGTTATATGAGATTCCATGCCGTCTTGGGGAGGGAGGGGGGAGGGAGGGGAGAAAATCTGGAACTCAAAACTATGTAGAACCGTGTGTGGTAAACTAAAAATAAATAAAGAAATAAAAAAAATTTAAAAAAAGTCTCCTAATAGAAGGGCAGGAGTTGGGAAGAAGAGAAAGACTGTGAGCCAGACACTGAACTCATTAAGGAAAAAAAAAGGCAGTCTCCTAGAGAATTGTAGACAACAGCTAACAAAATTTTGATTGGGTGGTTGATATGAACTAAGTTATTCTCAAGGAAGGAGAGGTTACTGAGTGATGGAGGTAGAGGGTGAGTTTGGAAGTGGCACTGGGGAGTAAAGAATATTCCAATTTTTCCACCTTGACCAGGGAGTAGAGGGAATGAGTGAAAATTCTTGAAAGGGAGACCAGGGAGGCTGTGTCGTCAGCAGGTAGCCCGGTCTCAGTGAAAGCCAAAAGGTGGAAAGAGTGGGAAAGGAAAAGATTTAAGATGACAACAAGTTTGTCACCTAAAGGGCAAGCCTTTCAAAGATCACAGTGGAAGGGGTAGGTAGCCTTAGAGCAGGGCATTGAGAGATTGGGCTGAGGAGAATGGGCAGAAGGGATGGGGCAGTAGGCAATGGAAAACAAGTTCTAATGATGACAGCTAGGGTTCAGAATCACTGCATCGGGGAAGGGTACGACTAGAGAAAAAAATCTTAATCATTGAGGAATGAATGCAGATAGGTTTTCAATGTCCATAGGAGTCCGGTCTCAGGATGATGTTCTCTCAGGGTCTTAGGCAGATCACATGAGTGTGCAAATGCTAGGAGCAGAAGGAATGGTGTTATCCCTCTTCCCCTCAAGGTCTCGTCAAGTGACGAGCTTCTTGTGCCCTAAGAAATGATGAAATGGATCATTTCAGAGGAAATTGGGGAGACACCTATAAACTAAAGCAGAGTGAAGTGAGTAGAACTAGAAGAACATTTATTTAATCTCTTATTTTTTATTACATTTTAAATACATTTATTTAAAATATTGAGTTCCAAATTCTCTTCTTCCCTCCAGCCATCCCCATTCTTTGAGAAGACAAGCAATATGATACCCAGTATACATGTGAAGTCATGCAAAACATAAGTCTATATTAGCCATGTTGCAAAAAGCAAGAAAAAGTGAAAAACAGTATGCTTCAATATGCCCTCGGAGTTCATCAGTTCTCTCTCTGGAGGTGGTTAATGTTTTTCATCATGAGTCCTTTGGAATCGTCTTGGAGCATTGTATTGATCAGAGTAGCTAAGTCTTTCTCGATTGATCCTCATTACAATACTGCTGTTACTGTACACAATGTTCTCCTAGTTCTATTCGCTTCACTTTGTATCAGTTCACATAAGTCTTCCCACTTTTTTTAAACCATCCTCTTCATCATTTCTTACAGCACACTAATATTCTATCACAACCATATCACAGCTTGTTCAGCCATTCCCCAATTGAAGCGCACCCCCTCAATTTCCAATTCTTTGTCATCACAAAAAAGAGCCGCTATTAAATATTTTTTTGTACATATAGGTCCATTTGCTTTTCCTTTCATCTTTTTGGGATACAGACATAGTAGTGGTAGGAGAATAATTTCTACAGTCTATACAATTTACAGAGAAAAACAGCCTGGAAGACTTTAGGACTTTGATCATTGTAATGATAAACCATGAGTCCAAAAGCATGGAGGTGAAACATACCACCCACTTCTTGCCAAAGAGGTGACAAATTTGAAATGAAAAAGGAGAGTTACATTTTTTAGACACTACTGAGGTGGAAATTTGTTTTCCAGGCTACACAGCTGTGTAGCAAGGGATTTGTTTTGTGGGTTTGCTTGTTTTTTATTTGCTCAGTTGGGGGAGGGGAGCAGTGGAAGAGACAGATTGCTTTTTTTTTGAAAGATAAATGTATTTTAATTTTCCTAAACTTTTATGTATGGAACATAATAAATGGAGACTTAAATGACTTGATATAATGATATTTTTAGAAAAAAAAATCTCTCTAATGGTAATATATAAATATTTACAATGAAAAAATAGTCAAGCCAAAAGGATATTTTCATTATATGAATCAATTTCTTTCTAATACACATCAGAATTTTGAACACAAAATGTTTCAATCACATCAATATTTACACATAACTTCATCTGACAATTTTGAAATCTAAACTTTAATTATTTAAGTGTATTTTTGTTTCATGTTGATTCTATTAGTGTTTTCCATATTTTTGCATATGACTTTTAAAAGTTACCTGAAATAGCAAATCAAATATAAAAATATAAACCTTGAAGCATGAAAGAAAGCAAATGTTTGTAAAGTTAATGTATCAAGATACAAAGGTTCTCACACAGGCAAGTACATTACAGCATTAAAATCAGTATAATAAAACACTTCATGAATTTCTTGGTAAGGACAATATTTCAGGATCTGATTGATTTATTATTAACAAAAACTGCCTCTAAAGAGAATGCTTAAAGAAGTTAATGACATCACACCTTACTTCAATACCCCACCACTTGTTTTCTCTAAAAGAAACTGTGATTTTTTTGAAATGATGAATATAAATAAAAGTATAGAGCTTGGAAAACTCCAACAAAACATGACATTCTTTAAATACGAAGTTTCAAAAAAAATAAATTGGAATAGTGCAAACCAATCTATTAACTTAGTAATATAACAAATATATTCAATTCCAATGTATAAACAAGATTTGCTTTTTGTATTTCTACCATGATGCCACACATTCACATGTCTGAAGTACTTATGGGCAGATGGAGCTGCAGGCCATTTGGTTTCATTCTTAAGTGTGGATCTTTATGTTCAACCAAATATTTAACATCACAAATAAATGATACAAATACAAACAGACTTAAAAAAAGACCTGTGGGCCACTGCAAGATCTAGTGTGTGACCATCCCTAAGTGTGGCTGAGGTAGGGCGAAGATCATGGGACTTAAGAAGGTTGAGGAATTAGGAGGGTAGGGAGTTTGAGAGAGCATCTAAATGGATATTAAAGTATAAGTATAAAGTACCCAAGTATAAGGGCAGGAGTCAAGGAGGAGAAGAAGATGGTGAGCCAAGTACTGACTTCCTTGAGAAAGGAAGGAGAATAAGGTGTGGGTTGGTATATTATAGATACCATAATTTTGATTGGGTAGAAAGTTTGAATTGAGTGGACTTCAAAAGAAGAAAGGGTACTGAGTGAAAGAGACAAAGGGAGAGTCTGGAAGTGGCAAAGGGAGCAAGAAGTATTCATTGGGATTCCCTCTCCAGAACCAGTGTTTCTGTGTGGTAGGGGGAGATATGAGAAAAGGTACAGTCAGTGCCAGAGAGAATAGTCAAGGATATAATGTCTTCAGAGGGGAGCTAGATCTTAGCAAGGGCCAATTAAGTTTAAAAAAAAAAAAACAGTGAGAGGGGCAGCTAGATGGCGCAGTGAGGAGAGCATCCGCCCTGGAGTCAGGAGGATCTGAGTTCAAATGTGACCTCAGACACTTGACACACCTTTACTAGCTGTGTGACCTTGGGCAAGTCACTTAACCCCAATTGCCCTGCCTTCCCCCTCCAAATTTAAAAAAAAAAAGAGTGGGAGAGAATTGTCCAGGATGAAGGATAGCCTTGTTCACTATGGAACAGGAATTCTACAGGGCACAGTGGAAAGTATAGGCAGGGTTGGATTAGGGATGAAAGAACATGAGGAGGGGTACTGGATAGTTTTTTCCTAAATAGCAACTGATTAATTATTACAAGCAAAGGGAGAGAAATAAGAAGAGCCATAGGGGCAATAGTGAGTGGCAGGTGCAAAGAGGAGAAGTTCACAGTCTCCAAGGGGTGTTGAAGAAAGAACTAGGCCACACCTAAGGGCCATTCCTTCACTTGAAAGGCTGGCAGAGGCGGGTAAGGCTTGTAGGAAGGGGCTGAGGCATTAGGTAGTAAGGCATTGGGGAGGAAGGAGGTCGGTGGTCCTCCAGTGAAGAGGATGTTGATTGTCAACTGAGCCTGGGCTTGCAGAGTTCAGGTGGCCCCATCTTCTTCAGGATGTCTGATAGGGGAAGAGGTCATGACAAACCAACACATTAGTCATATTTGATAACCTCATTCTGCATCCATAATCTACTGGAAGGAGGGAAGTCTGTTTCATTGCTAGTCCTCTGGTCATTGCAGCAGTCAAAATGTAGTGCACAGTGCACACTTATAGTACATTTACCAATTTTATTTACCAATTTACCAGTAGCAATTTACCGATTTTATGCTAACTGGTGCCATGGAAATGCCAATTAGACTTATACATCTCAATGCATGCTAGGTGGCACAGTGGATAAAGTGCTGGGTCTGGAGTCAGGAAGGCCTGAGTTCAAATCTGACCTCAGACATTTACTAGCCATATGACCCTGGGTAAGTCATTTAACCCTATTGGCTTCAGTTTCCTCATCTGTAAAATGGGAGAAGGAAATGGCAAACTATGGCAGTGTCTTTCCTGAGAAAACCCCAAATGGGGTCACGAAGAGTCGAAAATGACTGAACAACAAACAATGTGAAAAATGATGTCAACATCAGCCATCTCTAAGAACAAACCACCAACCTGAGTCTTTGAGGGCCCAGGAAGTATCTTTCATACCAATGCTCACAACAAGGTTCTTTCTCTGCCCAGGTGAAGATGGTGTGTCTATAGTGGTCTGTCTGACGTGTCTCTGTCAATCAGTACCACCCTCAAGTGAAGAGGGGCAGTTTGAGTCCCAAGCACAGAATTCAGGAGTCTGTCCTAGTCTTGACCCTGGAGCAGGCTGAGGGTCTGGGACCTATGGTTGATTTCTTATAGCTTTTAGCCACAGATGTTCATAATTTGATTGGTAGCTTATTACATAAGCTACTGATAAAGATATTTTTCTATTGGTGATCTGTGCTATCAGAGGGTCTATACATGTTGTTTATGATATACCACATAAGTGCTTATCTTACTGAGAAACAACTTATTCATAACAACTCAATCACAAAATGGAGGCTTAAAACAAAATGGAATTATGCTAAATTGACAAATCTATCCCTCTGATCTTATTAAGGTGCTCAGTCTATAAACATTCATTAAGCACTCGCCATGTGCCAGGCACTGTGCTAAGTGTTGGGGATACAAAAAGAAGCAAAAGACAGTCCCTACCCTCATGGAGCTTACAATCTAATGGGAGTGAGAAGAAACAAACAATATGTCCAAACAAGCTATATAAATAGGAAAATAAGATAAATGGGAAATCATTTAAAGAGAAGGCACTAGGAAAGGCTTCCTGTAGAAGATAGCATTTTACTTGGGACTTAAAGGAATCCAGGGAAGCCAACAGGCAGACATGAGGAGGGAAGGTATTCCAAGAATGAGATACAGCCAGATAAAATGTCCAAAGCTGAGAGATAGAGTGTCTTGTTCATAGAACATCCAGGAGGCCAGTGCCACTGGATTCAAGAGTACATGGTGAGAAATAAAGTATGAGAAGACTGGAAAGGTAGGAGGGGGTTAGATTACAAAGGGTTTCAAATGCCAAGCAGAGGATCCTGGGGGCAATGGGGGCCACTGGAGTTTATTGAGGTGGGGGGGGTGGCATGATTAGACTAGAACTTTATGGAAATCACTTTACAGTAATCCCTTCCACATCGTGACTTTCCCCATTGCAGTTTCGATATATTGCAGGTCAGCACGTGAAATTAAATGGGCATTTTTGGAGAGAGTTTTGTGAAACCACAGATGATACATGAAGGCCAGCAGATGACACTAAAAAGTTTAGAAAATCAGAAATGTGTAAAATCTATGTATTGTATTGTATAGTATCAACATATTTTTATCTTTTAATACCATAATAATTCAGACTGTTTTCTCTGGTGCAAAGGGAGGGTCTAAAAATTTTACCCAGATTTACACCCCACCCCAGATTTACACAGGCACCATGCCCCCACTTCCTGAGATATGGAAGGGATAGCTTTAGTGGCTGATTGGAGGATGGATTGGAGTGGGGAGAAACCTGAGGCAGGCAGACCCACCAACAACCTATTGCAATAGTCCAGATTATAAAACTTATTCTTACTACACAAGAATTCTGATGTCTTTCAATATTTTCTTCCTTTACATTGTGGTCACTGTGTATGTTGTTATCTTGATTCAGTTGATACAAGTCTTCCCAAGTTTCTTTGAAGTCCTCAGAATCATCATTTCTTGCATGATAATAATACTTTATTACATTCACCTAAGAGGCAGCATAGTACCATGGATAGCAACTTGACTTTGGAGTCAGGAAGACCTGGTTTCACATCCAACACATATTAAGCTACATGACTCTAGGCAAGTACCACAGGCTCTTGCTGACCCAGGCAATTCTGCCAAGGTTATGAGTATCAGAGAAGCTGCTGACCTGCATTGGTAGAGGGAGTTTCCTCATCTGGGAATTCCCTGTACCAATGAAATCTTAAGTCCAGTCCCTATCCAACCCTTGTATCCACATACCACAATTGGTTCAACCATTCCCCAATGGATGGATACCTACTTTGTTTCCAGGTTTTTGTTATCAATGCTATGGTTGGTTGTTGTCCTTCATTCTCGAAGAGGATCAAAATGACATCATTATGTTAAAGTCAAGTTACAATGCATCTGACTGTGGCTGATCAGACCAATATGAGCTCGGAATGCTCTACCACAGGTCAGGCACAAATAATCCATGTGAACATTTGGAGTGGATTCTCTAAATTTGCACATCTTGTGTTTCTTTTGAGCTACTTCAATTCTGCTTTGCTCATAGAGTATATCACCTTCTCTGATGAGGGCATGCCATACTGGGTGGTCCTGTGCCAGAGTCTCCCATGTCATACAATCAATTCCAAAGTTCTTAAGAGAGACCTCAAGAGTGTCCTTGTATCACTTCTTCTGACCACCATGTGAATGCTAGCCCTGTGTGAGTTCTCCATAAAATAGTCTTTTAGGCAAGCAGACATTTTGAATTCAAACAATGTGTCCAGCCCATCGGAGTTGTGCTCTTTGAAGCAGAGTGTGAATGCCTGGTAGTTTAGTTCAAGAAAGGACCTCGGTGTCTGGTACCTTATCCTGCCAGGTGATCTTCAGAATCTTCCTAAGACAACTCAAATGGAAGTACTTTGGTTTCTTAGCATGGTGCTGTACGTGGAACCATTGGTTACAGCAAATGGAGAAGTTTTGAATGCTGTGGATAAGTTTACTTACTTTGGCAGTATACTTTCCAGGGATGTACATATTGATAATAAGGCTGATGCACGCATTGCCAGAGTTAGCTCAGTGTTTGGGAGGCTTTGAAGAAAAGGGTGGGAGAGAAGAGGTATTAGACTAATTACCTAACTGGGGGTCTACAAAGCTGTGATGTTGGCTGACCTCATCGTCGTATGCCTGTGAAACCTGGATCATTACTATAAATATTTGCGTATATATGGGACTCTTTCATCTTTCAAGTAAAATTTTCGTAAACACATCATGCAAAGACAAAAGGTTACAAGAGCACAAGAAAATGAAAATGAAGTCTCCAATTTGGAACAAGATTTCCATTGTTCTTTCTCAGAGATAGCAGCTGTCGGAATAGACTCCAAATGAAAGCAGTTTTTATTTGTTTTTTTCATACAGTTGAAATAGCTTATAAAGAAACTCTTTGTTCTTCCTCTGGCCAAACTGTCCCAGCTCGTGTGCCTCCTTTTCTGGAAAATGAAGGGTGAGGGCCTCAAAGAAGTTACACCTCTCTATAATCATCCAGGCCTAGGACACCCCCCCGCCCCCCCACACCTCTCCCCTGATCATCAGACAAGACAGAGGACTCTATCTGCTCCTACTGCTCCTAAACCCTCCACACCCAACCACCAGTCTAAGGTTAAAAGACCTTCCTGAGACCACACTCCCTCTTCTTCAGCCCCCAATAGACACCCTAAGAGAGAAAATATATTCAACATAGGTGTGAGCCCTGGGGTAGAGTTGACTTTGTTGAAGATTGGAGGATGAATAATTCAAACATACCTCACTCCTCTATAATCAGACAGGTGTAACCCCCCCCCCAGCCACCCCACCCCTTCCATTTCTTGCTCAGGGATTCATAAATAAATCAACATTACCATTGTAACTGTGAAGGGAAGGGTGTGACAATAGTTGCCCCATGGCTCCACTGGGAATGCTTTTGTAGTGAGGGCTTGTCCCCCATGGGGGTGTCATTGTCTGTCTTGAAAAGAAGCAGAATAGACACCTCTAGCCTCTTCTCCCCCTCTTCTTTAAGGGAGACCTTATTTCTTTATTTTTTGCAGGGGGGAAGGCAGGGCAATTGGGGTTAAGCGACTTGCCCATGGTCACACAGCTAGTAAGTGTGTGAAGTGTCTGAGGCCGGATTTGAACTCAGGTCCTCCTGAGACCTTATTTCTTGCCAAGAAGAGAAGCAGGAAGTTGGAGGCAGAGGCTGCCACTCTGTTCTTCCCAGAGAGTAGAGGTACCAGGCTAGAATGATATCTATCTGCCTTCTTCCTTAAATATTATTAGTGTAAGTGAATGTAATTTTCAAGTTCAGTCTTCAAGTTGCTGTTCATTATTGGGGGAGGCAGGACTTCAAGCATTATATCCAAGGCTTGACCCCTTTCCCATCAAATACCAGTCCCACAATGAACACATATAGCACTTAGCCAAGAAAATCCTTTTATTCAAATCAGTGGCAAATCAGGAACCAAAGTATTATATAAAAGGATATATACCACAAAAGAAAGAACAAAGGAGTTATTCTGTTGAGAGTGAAGTAACACAGTTCAACCAAGAAAGAGAGTCTTGCATCTCACCAAATGGGAAACTTCCCAACGTCTCTAGTGTAACAAGCTAGCGATAGGGACAGGATTAAGAATGCCAGTTTCTCTCACGTCTCCTTGGAGTCTTTTCCTTCAGCAACCTGAAGTGCTGTAGGCTTCGTCCATCTTCTCTGTTGAGGTTGGAAGCCAGAGCGCCCGAGCCTAAAGAGAAGTGAAGACCTCTCCTAACTCTACCCCACCTCTCAGGGAGGTGCAAGGGGTGGATCTCCACCAATGAGAAAAGAGTCCCATACCAAAAGGCTTTGGAGCAGGAGTTACACTATAATTCTGTGGTATTGGTTAGCCAGGCCCAAACTCCCTTTCCCAGACACCACTCCCTCCTCCCCGTGTCAATTCTATTCTTCCTATATCCCTGTCACTCTCTACTCTACCATTCACTGTGACCTTTGGAACTCACCAGTTCTATTGTTAACAAACTGTCATTGATATTAAACTTGTATCTACTTTTTCTTTAAATCCCTCCCCCCTATCAAATCTAAGCTCCTTTGAGGGTAGGGCCTGTTTCATTTTTGCCTTTCAAGTCTTAGCACCTAGCATCAAAGTCAATGTTTAATAAATAATTGTTAAATTGAATTAGCAAGGTACTATTTTTCAGAGGTTGAGGTGTTGCTCCAATTTCTAAAACTTTCTATTCTCCTTGGGGAGCAGTATTTTATATAGAATCCTATATCTAGAGCTTGAAGGGACCTGAGAAGTCATGTAGGGGGTTAGAACCCCCTCATTCAAGAGAGGAAACTGAGGTAGATAGAAATGCAGTGACTTATCTAAGGTCATGCAGGTACTAAGCGCAGCTAGGAGGTGCAGTGGATAGGACACTGGGCCTGAAAATCAGGAAGACCTGTGTTCAAATCTAGCCTTACTAGCTATGTGACCCTGGACATGTCCTTTAGCCTCTATCTGCCTCAGTTTTCTCATCTGTAAAATGGGGATAATTATTAGCACCTCCCTCACAGAATTGTGAGAATGAGATGAAATAATATTTGTAAAGCATTTTGCAAACCTTCAAGCATGATATAAATTTTAGCCATTATTGGTAAGTGGCAGAGCCAGGATTCAGACCAAAGTCTTTTGACTCCATATCCAAGCCTCTTTTAACTAGGGCAAAGATTATTGAAGATAACCCATCTTTGGGAGAGGATTCTGGGAAATTGGCAGAGTAGGTCAGAAAATTCCAAGTGCTCCAGATTTCTCCCCAAACAAGACAAAATAGCACCTCAGGGTGAAAGTAGAGCAGTAAAAATAAAAAAGAGTTGGGGTAGAACAGTGGTCCTCCAGGGACAACAGGAGAACAGAAGAAAAATCCCAGGACTGAGGTTTGTCCCCTGGGAAGAGTAAACACCTCCAGGCTAGTTCACATGAAACAGCAAGTGGGGAACCCTGGGGCCAGCTGGGTTGGGAAGTAGCCTAGGCCCCAGCCACAGGAATTTTCACTTCCCAGACAATGTGGGGAGTCAGGTGTCTGAGCAAGGGAGGATTGAGCGAACCTCTGTTGATAATGGACCAGGCCCAGTGTGCTGCCAAGAGACTGGCCCTGGGCAAGAAGGAACCAGCACACACCTGGTAAGTGCAGAGGCAGTGGGGTGGGGACACTGCTGGCTGTGGACACTTACAGGAGGGTGGAGTTCTTGGTTTTGGTACCAGGCCAGAAAGGAGAACTGAAGGAGGACTTTCAGTTGAGGTTAGAGGCACCATCCCCCATACCCCAGAACTAGAGGTGATTACAAGTTGTTATAAATAATTTTTTTTAAATGAGCAGGCAAAGAAGAAAGAACTCAACCATAGAAAATTACTATAAGAGTAGAGAAGACTGGGGTTCGTCTTCAGAGAAGGATACTGAAGCAAAAAAGCCTCTCCTACCCCAAATACTAATGTCAAATGGTCACCTGCCCAAAAAGAATTCATAGAAGAACTTTAAAAAGACTTTAAAAATCAAATGAGAGAAATTGAGGAAAATTTTTTTTTAAAAAAGAACAATCCAAAAAGATTATGAAAAGAAAGTTAACCAAATGGAAAAGGAGATACAGAATCTTAAGGAAGAAAATGACTCCTTGAAAATGAGAATCAGGCAAGGAGAAGCCAGTGAAGTTATGAGACCAAAAATAATAAAACAAAATATAAAGAATGAAAAAATGGAAGAGAATGTGAAACATCTCATAAGAAAAACAACTAATCTGGAGAACAGATCAAGAAGTGAAAACATAAAAATAAACAGACTACCTGAAAGCTATGGTCAAAAAAGAATCTTGATCCAATAATACGAGAAATAATTAAAGAAAAATGTCCTGAAGCATTAGAACAAAAGGGGAAAGTAGAAACAGAAAAAAATACACTGGTCACCACCTGAAAGAGATCCTATGAGTAAAATCTACAGGAATATCATAGCTAAATTCTAAAACCCCCAGCTCAAGGAGAAAATGTTACAAGCAACAAGAAAAAAAAACAATTCAAATATGGTGGAACCACAATTCAAATCACACAAGACCTAGCAGCAGTGACACCTAAAAGACCATGGGTTGGGGTTGTGGCTGAAAATATCAAACCTAGCAAAGTTGAGTAGAATCCTGAATAAAAAAATAGGCATTCAATGAATTGTCAGACTTTTAGGATTTTATTGCAACAAGACCTGAACTTAATAGAAAATTTGACATAAAAGACTCAAGAGAAATAGAAGGTACACATCAAAGACTAATTACAAGGGACTCAATAAGGACAGACTGTTCATTTTTGGTCCCGGTGAGGACAAGGAACATCTTGGTTTCAACCTACCTTTCCAGACTTCTTATGCATTACTCCTGTTCACCCATGCCAAACAGCCCTTCTACCAAACCATAGCTCTCTTGGCTTTCATGTCTTTTCATAGACTGTCTCCCTTTCCTGGAAGGTACTGCTTATAACTTTAGAATCTCAAGAAATGTAAACTGAACTGTATGTCTAAGATTGTAATTAATAATTGATTAGTTTGAAAAAAAAGATTGAGGTAGAGCTGAGTATGATGTGATTCTAAAAAGTAATACTGTCTAGGAAAAAGTAAAAAGAGTAAATATCTTATAAAGATGAGGTGTGAGGGGAAGAATTGACACAGAGGAAATAGATAGAGGAGTAGGCCTGGTAGTTCTGGAACCCTACTCTCATCAAGAATGGGTTAAAGAGGGAACAATGTCTATAAAATCCAGAAAGAAAGAAGGCAAGGGGGATAGGGAGGGGGCAGAGGATAAGGGAGGGATTTTTAGAGGGAACCCTACTGACATCAGATCTGTGTTAAAGAGAGAACAATATATAGAGTGCTCCTAAAGTCTGGACACATAGGCAATTGACAGCAATGTGGAGTTTTTGCATCAAGTTCACGTGAATCTTGCAAAGCGCATCAACCTTTGCATCACAAATGATGGAAATCGTATTGAAGATGTTATTTGTTAATATTCCAATTAAATAAAATGTTGAAAATTTCATTTCTTGAAATATGCATTTTTGCCTATGTGTCCAGACTTTAGGAACACCCTGTACACTTAGAAGGGGATAAAAGTCTTCTAAATTTATGAAAAAATGAGAGGGTGAGGGAATAGGATGGGGTGTCTAGATTAATGGGGTAAGGGGAAAGGGTAGGTAGAAGAAGATAAGGGAGAGATCTTTGGAGGGGGGTAGGTTAAGTAATAGGAGGGCAAGGTAGCACATAGAAATAAAATAGAGAGTGTTTTCTAGCTCAGCGTTGAATTTGGTGGGTTCGAGGTCCTTCGGCGGGGTAGCGGAGACTCTCGGGACTGATCCCTCCGGTGTGGCAGAGCCGAGCCTGCGGCCAGGAGATGGATATCCTCAAATCGGAGATCTCTCTGAAGCGGCAGCTGTTGGAGGAGAAGAAGCTGCTGGGGGAAAGTAAAAGATATTTCAAACGTAGTGAACTTGCCAAAAAAGAAGAGGAGGCATACTTTGAAAGATGTGGCTACAAGATACAGCCAAAAGAAGAGGATCAGAAACCATTAACTTCATCCAATCCAGTATTAGAACTAGAACTGGCAGAGGAAAAATTGCCTATGACTCAAGGCAAGAGGTCATCAGATGATTGAGAGAAACGGGAGAGCCGGTTAGATTGTTTGGAGAAACAGATTATGATGCATTTCAGCGTTTAAGAAAGATTGAGATTCTCACACCAGAGGTTAACAAGGGTTTGAGGAATGACTTGAAGGCAGCTTTGGATAAGATTGATCAACAATTCCTTAATGAAATTGTTGGTGGTCAAGAACCAGCAGAAGAGGACACACAGAATGATCCGAAAGTCCATGAAGAAAACACCACTATTGAAGAATTAGAGGCATTGGGAGAGTCCTTAGGAAAGGGGGTTATCATAAAGACATGGACGTCATAACCAAATTTCTTAAGTTTCTTCTTGGAGTTTGGGCTAAAGAACTCAATGCCAGAGAAGACTATGTAAAACGCAGTGTGCAGGGCAAACTGAACAGTGCCACTCAAAAGCAGATGGAATCATATTTGAGACCACTTTTCAGAAAACTGCGAAAAAGGACTCTTCCTGCCGACATTAAAGAATCAATAACAGACATTATTAAATTCATGTTGCAGAGAGAATATGTGAAGGCCAATGATGCTTATCTTCAGATGGCCATCAGAAATGCTCCTTGGCCTATTGGAATCACTATGGATGGTATCCATGCCAGAACTGGTCAAGGAAAGATTTTTTCCAAACATGTTGCACACGTTCTAAATAATGAGACACAAAGAAAATATATTCAGGGTTTGAAAAGATTAATGACCATTTGTCAGAAGCACTTCTCAACAGATCCATCGAAATGTGTGGAGTACAATGCACTATGACAACTCTTCTCTATGGAGCTATAGAACAATAAGAAACTTAAGACCTGTGGCCTTTTGGGGAACTGCTACTAGGAGTGAAGGAGAGAGAAAGAATCAAGTTTTGGGAGCAGCCATTTTCTACCAAATCCATTTCTTTGTTTATTTAGAGAACTCTGTTTGGTTTTTGCATTAAATATGACAGCAGACTCTTGATTGTTGAATCACGTTTAGATTTTTAACATTCTCAAAGTCAAGCACCAAGGCTTATTTCTTGATACGTTACGTACATAGACAGCAATCATCGAGGGATTCCTGTTGGACATTTTCCTATCAGATGTGGAAGTTGTTGGTAAATGATTAGAAGGAAACTTTTGAGGTTGACCTATAATTATTTCTGTAAAATACTGTAATATTCACGTTATAATTATATTGGTTTTATAGAGAAAAGCTTTTCTCCTTCAACAACTACCTAAAAAATACAGCATCCCTTGGTTACATTTGGAGAAAAAAAAAAGAAATAAAATAGAGGCGTCAGGAGGGATGGGAAATAAGAGATACACACAAACATAAAATAAAGATTAGGAGTAGAATTTATTAGGGAAAAAGAAAGGCTAGTAATCATGATCTCAGACAAAGTTAAAGCTAAAATAGATTTAATTGAAAGAGGAAAAATAGGGAAACTACACTATATGTCAGCCATATTAATCAATATTGTTTTAGACTATTTAAAATAACTAGACAGTATAAGGTTGGAATATTGCTGGGTACAGGAAATGATGAGTTGGGGGACTCAGAAAAATATAGAAAGACTCAGACTTATGAAGGAAGACATTATCCACTAGAGAGACAGAGGACACATAAGTACAATACGGTCTTACATAGATGCATATGAATGTATATGTCTATGTATGAGTATGATTATAGATATCTAAGTATATATATATAGATATGTGTGTGGAAGTGTATGTATGTGTATATGTGTGTTATATATTTGTGTGTCGATGTATGTATATATGTATGTGTGTGTGTGTGTGTGTGTGTGTGTGTGTGTGTGTGTATCCTTACTTCATTTGTAGCCTTCTGGGGCAGGGGGAAAAAAAGAAGGTAAAAAGTGCACAGCAGAGAACAAAGTAAACTTCCAAGGAAGCAAAGGTAAGATGGACAGCTCTGAATATGGTGTGTGGTATTTATTATATAGGCTTTCTTGAAACGGAAATTTATTGCTGTATATTTTGAATCCTCTCTTATGTTCTGCTGTGCACATGGCAATGCTTTTTTTTCTTTTCTTATTTTGTATTTAAGTTTATAATATGTTTCTTTTTCTTTTCTTATTGTATATTTAAGTTTAAAATAAATTTTAAAAATAAATAAAAGAAGATAAGCCATCTTCACAATTCAGACTATCAAATGTCAGTGGGGGAAAATAGAACCCAACATGGTATAAGACTGCCAAGTTTTAAAAATGCCTTTTAAGATCTGTGATAATTGAAAAAAATCCAACAACTGCTCAACCATCAGAGGTGTGTAAAAGGTTTCAGAAGGGGAGAAATGTCATTTTAACTTAATGCAACTAAAACAAACCTGGACTAAACTAGAAACTTGATGTCTCTCAAGTTTGAGTTTATTTTTCAGAAGAGCATACTTCTTTATGTGTATATGGTATATATGTATTCCTCTTTAGGGTACAAGCCAAGAAAATAGCAAAACTTCAGCAGGGAGGAATAATTTCTGCCTCTGATCCTGTGCCCTTGGATAAATCATTTCTCTAAGTCTGTTTCCCTCTCTGCAAAATGAGAGGAGTTATCTCCAGAGAGGTCCCTTCCAGCTCTGTCGTTGTGGTTCAGTTGTTCTCATCTGTGTCCGACTCTTCATGTGCCCTTTTGGGGTTTGCTTGGCTAGGATACTGGAGTGGTTTGCCATTTCCTTCTCCAGTGTGTTCCTATTTGTGAAATAGTCCCTTATCTGTAAGATAAGGAACTGACACAAATAGGGGTTAAGTGACTTACCCAGGATCACATAGCTAGTGTCTGAGGCTGGATTTGAACTTGGGTCTTCCTGGTTCCAGGCTACTGTGCCACCTAGCTGCTCTAGATCTGATATTATGTTCCAATGAGGGAAAGAGATATTCGAACTAGTTGACATTTTAGGAGAAAAGTCATCTGTTCATTGGTTTCCAAAAATTCAGAGTGAAGGAGACTTGAAATTACTGACCCCTTTAAGAGGCAGTTTAGATGGTATAAAGGATGCTTGATTAAGACCTGGATTCAAATCTTGGCTCTACTACTTAATGACTTTTGTGACTTTAGCCAAGTTGCTTTTTCTGGGTCTCAGTTTCCCTGTCTGTAAAATGTGAGAATGGGATGAACTCCATGGTCTCCAAGGTCCCTCCTATGTCTATGATCTTATGAATAATGTTGCACTTAAAAATCAAATGACTTTAGATTAAAGGGAGGGATTATTTCCCCCTTTTAATAGAAGCTACTTTAAATTTAGCTTCAGTGTTTGGTTCCTTTCTAATAAAGAGAGATGATTCTCGCTATCAAATGGCAGATTGAAATGGGAGTCAGGAAATCATGGTTCTGTTGCTCTGGTCTCTAGAAGCCCTGTCGAGCTATGTTGTCAGACCACCTGAATTCAAATTCCGGCTTTGCTGCGCACCATCTATGTGAGTTTGGACAAGTCACTTTCCCTCTCTGGGTCTCAGTTTCCCTCTCTGTAAAATGAAAGAGTTAGACTTGATAGCCTCTGAGGGCCCTTCCAGCTCTAGATCTGGGATCCTAACCTTGGGCAAGGTCCTTCCTCTCCCCCATGCCTCAGTTTCCTCATTTGTAAAATAGATTACATTAGATAGCTTCTAAGGTTTCTTTCAACTCTAGATTTATAGTCTTTTTCTGTTCTGCAAGCTTCCTGGTGAGGACAAGGAACATCTTGGTTTCAATCTACCTTTCCAGACTTATTATACATTACTCCTGTTCACCCATGCCAAACAGCCCTTCTATCAAACCATAGCTTTCTTGGTTTTCATGTCTTTTCACAGACTGTATCCCTTTCCTGGAAGGTACTGCTTATAACTTTAGAATCTCAAGCTCCGCCCCCCCAAATTACCTTGTTTAACAATCCCACCATGATATGGACGTATCATGCCAGCTCAGGATCTAAGGTTAATCCTATGGGACTACATTCATAACCCTATAGTTAGGTGAGGTAGCTCACCAGTGTGTTTCCCTTGTGACTGAGCCCCAAAACCCATTGGTATGTGTAAGGACAAGCAAAGTGGGACTTATTTTTTTTTTACTGTTTTTGCTTTTGGAGTGCTTCTCAGCACTAAGGCAATCAAGTACCTTTGAGTGAGTCTTGCCTTTTTTGTAGGAAGGCCCACACCCTTTTGCTAATTGGGTCATGAGAGGTGTGAAGCCCTCGAGAGGTGTGAAGCTCTCTGACCCTGAAGAAGTGTATATATACTCTGAGGTTAGCATTTTTGTTTGGGGCTCACTCATTGGCAGAGTGTTGGTGTGGAGACTCTGGGTAGCTGTTAAGGAGCACCGCCCCACCCCCGGCTTTGAAAACCCAAATGTTGGTGCTTCTCTCTCTCTGGTAACTATGTATGTGATGTCTTGATCAGACAAAAGCTTATCTGTTGATCTGTTTATATTTTCGGTTTGCATTTGCTCTGAAGTTCAAGGTGCTGACTTTTTCCCCTGAACTAAGTGAATGGTATATGTATATTTAATTAAAGTGAGATTGTAAGCCCCTCAAAGTTGCTTTCCTTAGAAAAGCAGATCAAAGAACCTGTGCTGGCAGCCCTCCTGTGTGCTGGTGTTATTGGCCCTACACAGCCACAGTAGCTGCAGGTAGCAGCACTGTTGTTACAGTATGGGACTCTCTCCTCTTTGGTGGAGACTGATTATTCAATGCCCTGCACCTGTGTGAGGGGTGGACCAGAGTTGGTGGGAGAGGGAGAGAAGAAAGATCTCTTTAATCTCTTCAGGTTCTTCTGGCTTCCAGCTTTTAGAGAGAAGATGAACCATCCCAACCTTTCTTCAAGGACATGAAGGAAGAAAGACTCTGACATATAGAACTTTGATCATGTCCTTACTCTCAGCTTGCTACATTAAAGATTTTCAGGGACTTTTTGTCTTTGGGTGAGATCCTGCATTCTCTCTTTCTCAGAGTTAGCTTCCTTTCCAAGGAAGAGCTCGTTCAATCTGTATTGTGTGGTATATATTATCATATGTATACTTTCTCTGATTCCTATTTTGTTATCAACTTGGATAAATGGGTTTCTTTGTTATTTGCTATTTGTGTTCATTGTGGAACTGGTTCATTGGTGGAAAAGAAGTCAAGCCTTGGATATAAAGCTTGGGCTCCTCCCTTTTTCCCAATTAATTAAAAATTTTTTATTGATGTGTTTTGTTTTAACATTACAGTTACAGATCACTTCTACTTCATGAGAGGTCTCTTTGAACAAATTAAAACAATTAAGTAAAACAAAACAATGACCACATCTGAAAGCACGTGCAACATTTCCCATGTATAAATTGCCTCTACCTTTAAAAAAAATAACAGATCTATTTTCTTTTTTTCTCACTTCCATCCCACTGGGAAAAAAGGAAAAGAAAAATAAATTTCTTATAACAAATATGCATTATTAAGCAAAACAAATTCCCTCAATGGCTGTATACAAAAACATGTGTGTCTCATTCTGTAACTAAATCCATTACCTCTCTATAATGGATAGTATGTTTCTTCACTGGTCCTTTGGAATCATTATATTGATTGTATTTCTTAGAGCTTCCAAAGTTGTTCACTATGTGTTGGTATTTTGTAATTTCTCATCTTTTTAAAGATTTTATTAATGCTTTTTTGTTTCCATACACATTCATTTCTAGATTTCCCCAGAATTGAGCCTTCGTCATTCCACTGAAAAACAGTTAAGCAAAAAACAACCTACACAGGGTGTCTGACAACGTATCCTTTTTTTCAAACATTTAAAAAGATATTATTTTTAATATTCATTTTTTTTAGAATTTTTGAGTTCCAAATTCTCTCCCTTCTTTTGGCTGCTGAGAAGGTAAACAATATGATATCACTTATACAAATGAAAGCATGCAAAATATTTCTATGTTAGCCATGTTTCGAAAAAAGTAAGAAAAATAAAGTGCCTTTTCCCCATTAATAAATGGTGATCAGGAGGGTGGAGCCAAGATGGTGGCTGGAAAGCAGGGACTAGCGTGAGCTCCCCGCCAAGTCCCTCCAAAACCCTATAAAAAATGGCTCTGAACCAATTCCAGAACTGCAGAACCCACAAAATAGCAGAGGGAAGCAGGGCTCCAGCCCAGGACAGCCTGGATGGTTGCTGGATGAGGACTATCGTGCACGGAGCTGGGAGCAGAGCAGAGCCCAGCGTGGGCTGCACAGACCAACCAGACCAGGAGCTGGGTGGAGCGGGCCCTAGCGCCCTGAATCAGTGAGCTGTGGCAGTTGCCAGATTTTTCAACCCACAAACACAAAAGACAACAGAGAAGAACTGCAGAACCCACAAAATAGTGGAGGGAAGCAGGGCTCTAGCCCAGGACAGCCTGGATGGTCTCTGGGTAAGGTCTACCTTACATGAAGCTGGGAGTGGAGAGGAGCGGAGCAGAGCCCAGCCTGGGCGGCGGCAGGACCAACCAGACCAGGAGCCGGGTGGAGTGGGCCCTAGTGCCCTGAATCAATGAGCTGTGGCAGTTACCAGACTTCTCAACCCACAAACACCAAAGACAACAGAGAAGGTTAGTGGGAAAAGCTGCAGGGCAGAGAGTGGAAAGAGTTTGTGGTTCAGCCACCGCCTGGGGGGCAGCGGAGGTGGGGCAGCTAAAGGAACTACAGCTGCAGTTGCTTCTGGCCCCAGGCCCACCTGGTGGGAGGAGTTAAGTGGCAGATCAGAGAAGGAGTCAGAGCCTGCATAAGATCTGAGTCCAATCAGGGTTGGTGGTTCTTGGGGAAGGAGGAGTGCTGGTGTGGCAGAGATGGCTGTAATAGCTCTGAAAACAACAGTGCATTCCCTCAAGCTTGGAACAAAGTACTCTTTACTCTACAAGCAGTCATACTCCGCTGAAAAACTCAAGGGTCAAGTAAGTTGCCTGGGAAATTGGCCAGGCAGTGAAAATGCACCCAGATTCAGTCTCAGACTTTGGAATCTTTCTTTGGTGACAAAGAAGACCAAAACATACAGCCAGAAGAAGTCAACAAAGTCAAAGAGCCAATGTCAAAAGCCTCCAAGAAAAACATGAACTGGTCTCAGGCCATGGAAGAGCTCAAAAAGGATTTGGAAAAGCAAGTTAGAGAAGTAGAGGAAAAATTGGGAAGAGAAATGAGAAGGATGTGAGAAAACCATGGAAAAAGAAGTCAATGACTTGCTAAAGGAGACCCAAAAAAATACCGAAGAAAACAACACCTTAAAAATTTGAGTTCAAATGGCAAAAGAGCTCCAAAAAGCCAATGAGGAGAAGAATGCCTTGAAAGGCAGAATTAGCCAAATGGAAAAGGAGGTCCAAAAGACCACTGAAGAAAATACTACTTTAAAAATTAGATTGGAGCAAATGGAAGCTAGTGACTTTATGAGAAATCAAGATATTATAAAACAGAACCAAAGGAATGAAAAAGTGGAAGACAATGTGAAATTGTCTTCATTGTCTTCATTGGAAAAACCACTGACCTGGAAAATAGATCCAGGAGAGGTAATTTAAAAATTATTGGACTCCCTGAAAGCCATGATCAAAAAAAGAGCCTACATATCATCTTCCAAGAAATTATCAAGGAGAACTGCCCTGATATTCTAGAAGCAAAGGGTAAAATAGAAACTGAAAGAATCCACAGATCGCCTCCTCAAATAGATCCCAAAAAGAAAACTCCTAGGAATATTGTTGCCAAATTTCAGAGCTCCCAGATCAAGGAGAAAATACTGCAAGCAGCCAGAAAGAAACAATTTGAGTATTGTGGAAACCCAATCAGAATAATCCAAGATCTAGCAGCTTCTACATTAAGAGATCGAAGGGCTTGGAATACGATATTCCGGAGGTCAATGGAGCTAGGATTAAAACCAAGAATCACCTACCCAGGAAAACTGAGTATCATGCTCCAAGACAAAATATGGATTTTCAATAAAATAGAGGACTTTCAAGCTTTCTCAGTGAAAAGACCAGAACTGAATAGAAAATTTGACTTTCAAACACAAGAATCAAGAGAAGCATGAAAAGGTAATCAAGAAAAAGAACAAGAAAAAGAAATTGCAAGGGACTTACCAAAGTTAAACTGTTTTATTTACATTCCTACATGGAAAGATGATGTGTATGATTCATGAGACCTCAGTATTAGGGTAGCTGAAGGGAGTATACATATATATATATATATATATATGTATGTATGTACGTATGTATATAGGTATGTGTATATTTATGTGTGTGTATATATATATATATATATATATATATATATATATATATATATAGACAGAGGGCACAGGGAGAGTTGACTAGTTGAATATGAAGGGATGATATCTAAAAAAAATTAAATTAAGGGATGAGAGAGGAATATATTGAGAGAGGGAGAAAGGGAGAGATAGAATGGGGTAAATTATCTCACATAAAAGTGGCAAGAAAAGCAGTTCTGTAGGAAGGGAAGAGAAGGCAGGTGAGGGGGAATGAGTGAATCTTGCTCTCATCAGATTTGACCTGAGGAGGGAATACCATACACACTCAATGGGGTATCTTACCCCACAGGAAAGAAGGAGGAAGAAGATAAAAAAAAGGGGAGGGATGATAGAAGGGAGGGCAGATGGGGGTGGAAGTAATCAAAAACAAACACTTTTGAAAAGGGACAGGGTCAAGGGAGAAAAGTCAATAAAGGGGGATAGGTTAGGAAGGAGCAAAATATAGTTAGTCTTTCACAACATGAGTATTGTGGAAGGGTTTTACATAATGATACGCATGTGGCCTATGTTGAATTGCTTGACTTCTTAGGGAGGGTGGGCGGGAAGAGAAGAGGAGAGAAAATCTGGAACTCAAAGTTTTTAAAAACAGATGTTCAAAAACAAAAAAAAAGTTTTTGCATGTAACTGGGAAATAAGATACACAGGCAATGGGTTGTAGAAATTTATATTGAAAGGAAGGGAAAAGGGGATGGGAGGGGAGTGGGGTGAAAGAAGGGAGGGCTGACTAGGGAACGGGGCAACCAGAATATATGCCATCTTGGAGGGGGGGAGGGTAGAAATGGGGAGAAAACTCGTAATTCAAACTCTTGTGAAAATCAATGCTGAAAACTAAATATATTAAATAAAATAAATTTTAAAAAAAATGGTGATTAGGAGTTTAACTTGAACCTTAAAGTTATTACTTCCTCTGGACTACTAATATTAAGGGAACAGATAGCTATAATTCCAGCGGAGCATCCCCTCTCTCTAAAGAAAGCAGACTGGCCAAGCCTCTGGCTTTGACCTCCTGCTTCCTCTCCTGTCAGGAATGAAAGTCTCCTTTGGAGAAGGGTTGGAGGAGGCAATGTCTATTCTTACCTTCCTGCAGGTCTCACACAACACCCCTTGTTCTGCCCGTTAATGATCAGCTAGGGACTTCTGGCTATGATGGCTCACTAAACAGACAGGCTGCCCAGAGCTCCCACTCCTATTCCAGCAAAACCCTGAAATTTGCCCCCGACTGAATACTGTTCATGAAATCCGGTGAGAAACTATAGTGACTTTTTTCATCCCAGAACGACACAAAAAGTCAAGTGGAAGTCAAAGGGCAACAAGAAAGGGGCCCCCAGCAAAGGCAGACAAATAAGCCAGCAAAAGCCCAGAAGGACCAGATGAGCCAGACACTGTGTAGACTGAAGGGCTCTGTGTCCAAAGGCAGGAGACTGGAGAGCTCTCCCCATAAAGCACCAGAGAGGTTGGAAACTGGATCATGGAAGCCCTAGGGAGTGCCAGCGATCAGTGTGGGACAGCAACATTTAAACCAGGACAACCTAGGTGCCCAGGTGATCTAAGATCCCTGGTAGTCTGTCCAGAGTAGACCCTGAAGATCCAGTGCTCTGACCCTCAAAAATATAGGGAGAACTAACCCTGGGAGGTAAAGGTCAGTACAGGAACCCAGATGATTCAGGGTCAGGCCAAGCAGGGCTGACCACCACACCCAAAATGCAACAGGAGGCAGACCCTGATCCTGGCACAAAGTACCAGTTCAGGAACTAAAGTTGTGTAGAGGGCACTGACTACTATAAAAAATTAGTGTAGACCTAGGAATGACCGAAAATCCAGCCTAGGAGAACACAGTAGCTTTGTTACAACTACAAGCAGAGACTCAAAAGAAAAAAAATGAATTTTCCATCAGGACTACATTAATATCTACAAGAAATGAAACAAGAACTAAAAATGTTAAATAAAACAGAGCACCCTGGGGTGGGGGAATTGGCTTTGTTCTGAGATCTTGAAGAGAAGAAACTGAGGGAAGAGTACAAGGAGGAAAAGACAAATGTAGAAAGGAGGAAGAAGGGAATAGATCTCACAATTTCTCATAATTGAGGTGGGTCAGAAGAAGAGTATATAAACATCTCCATGTTTAGATAGGGGTGGAGTGGACATCAGATGACTCACACTGTTACCTGACCCAGACAAAGGAAGATTAAGCGCACATGTGGAGTTTGGTGTGAAAAATATATCAAACTTGACTAGAAGATGAAGAAGAAAGTTAGTAGGGGGATATTACCAGGGAAGGAATAGCCCCAAACAAAACAAACTTCCTGATCCTGAAGGGTTGGGTTAAAAGAGGGGAGAGGGACAAAGGAAAAGAACTAGAATTGAAGGGGGTGCCTTAGATAGCCTCTTGGACAATTGAAGAATGGCTGAACAAATTGTGATATGTGAATGTAATTGAATATTATTACACTATAAGAAATGAGGAGAGATGATTTCAGAGAATCCTGGGTAGCAGGAACTGATATAGAATGAAGTAAGCAGAACCAGGAGAACAATTTATACAAAGACAATGGCATTTTAAAGAAAATCAGCCTCTAAAGACTTACGAACTCCCTGCAATGACCTGCCATGTCTGATTTCTCACCAGGGAGGAGAGGTTTGGGAGAGAGCAAGAAGTGGGGTTAGCAACAGGGACACTAAAAAAGAGGGCTATTCAAACTTTTTTTTAAAGGCACAGAAGAGAATAGATTTTACAGGGGTGGGGAGCCCGTGGCCTCGGGCCACATGTGGCCCTCTAGGTCCTCAAGTGCAGCCCTTTGACTGAATCCAAACTTCCCAGAACAAATCCCCTTAATAAAAGGAGTTGTTCTGAAAACTTAGACTCAGTCAAAAGGCCACAGGTTCCCCACCCCGGAATAGAAGGAAGCACAGACAAGCAAGGCAGTTTGAAAGTAAAGTGTGGAATTTCATTTTTTTTAAGTGGCATGAAGTAAAGATTTGTGGTTTCATATAACAATCATCTTTTTATGTTGTTATGTATATGGAAATGCTCTTTTTTGGTATTTAAGTCCAAAACTAAAAAAGAAAAAAAGATTTAACTAACTCTTAGCAAAGGCATTACTCAAATGTTATAGCCAGAAGAGTAGATACAAAACATTTCACCAATAATTTTTTTGAGGGGGGAGAGGGAAGGGAATTGGGGTTAAGTGACTTGCCCAAGGTAACACAGCTAGTAGGTGTGTCAAGTGTCTGAGGTCAGATTTGAACTCAAGCCCCCCTGACTCCAGGGCCAGTGCTGAGTCACCTAGCTGCTCCATTTTACCAATAATCTTGAGGCACACTCTCCCAGAAATACACACAGGGGTCATGGGAAGAGTGGGCTCAGACTAAAAACGTGACTGTAGTGAGTCAGAAACGTGGCAAAGACACCTCACAACTCATGGTACCCTAGGCCTTGGAAGTCCTTTCTTAAATCTTAGACTCCTTTGGGTTCCCTGGTCTGCATTTCTTTATAACCTGAATCGCAAGGGGGTGAGGGAGTGTCACACCCTTGAAGCTGCTCCCTCCCTCAGGAGACTGTCATTCTGTATCCTGGTCTCTTTGGGGCGTGTGCCTTTCCTCCCAACCGGATATGTTGTCTCTTACTGGTCCAGTGGCTCTGCTTTAAAGTTCTATGGCCAAAGTGGAGGGTGGAGAAGAGAGAGAAATTTATTCCTTCCCCTTACCGGGGTCTCTCTATACAAGATAGTTTTGACTACTTTGGATTCCTCCGGGAGTAGCTACTTAAAACCCCCAGAGGCAGGGCTAATTTTTTCTCAGCCAATGGAGTTGTTTCCTTTTTGACTCAATCACAGGTATTCCCACCTCATAAAGGATCGGAGTAAAGATCGGTCTTTTACTGTTAGTTTAACACCTCCTAAGTACCTTGTGATTATATTCTTAGCCTCCTGTGACTACATTAAATGTGTTGGGGGGAGGGGGAGGGGATGGAATGGGATGCTGGGCCTGTGATTTCACTGCAGAAAACTCAGGTTAAGCAATGAAAAAAAGCACTAACTCAGAAGTGGCTTCTGGGGTCTCTTCCTGCACTAGGTCCACGATGCTCTGTGTGACCTTGGTCAAGTCCCTTCCCCTCCATGGACCTCAGTTTCCTCCCCTGTAAGATGAGGGCGTTGGTCTAGATGGCCTCTGAGGTCCCCGCCAGTTTGGAGGTAGGATCCTCTGTGTTACCCTGGGCAGATCCCTTCCTCTTCCTGGGTCTCAGTTTCCCTCTCAGTAAAATGAGGGTGTTGGACTAGCTGGCCAACTCTACCCGCCGGCTGAGCGGGCAGAGAAGCCACAACTCTCTGGCTGGGACACCCGCTGCCCCGCCTTCCTTGCCGTCGCTGGGCCTTATGGGAAGCATAGTCAAACACTCCCATAGTCTCGAGCCCGAGCACGGGACGCAGACTACAGCTCCCAGGAGGCCGTGCGGCAGGGCGGGACCATTGGCCCCGGTGGGCGGGAGCTGGCAGTGACTCTGTCGACGTGGGAGAGCAGGGCGGGGTGCGAGCAGGTGTGGAGATCCTGAGCCCGAGGGAGCGGGAGCCCGAGGGACCCGGAGTCGAGCTGAGGGCGCCCGGGCGGGGACGGGAGGGGAGGGCTGTGGGCCGGGCTCAGGGCGGCCAGCTCCGCCGAGGAGGGGGCGGCCGGGGGGAGCCGACCCGGACGGTCCACGATGTGGCTCAAGCCGGAGGAGGTGCTGCTGAAGAATGCGCTCAAGCTGTGGCTCCTCGAACGGGCCAACGACTACTTCGTGCTGCAGCGGCGCCGGGGCCACGGGGAGGAAGGCGGCGGCAGCGGGGGGCTCACAGGTGAGCTGCTCCGGCCCCCCACCCCCACCCCCCGACAGTCCGGCCGGCCGTCGGACTGCGCCGGGGAGGCAGGTCCCTGCGCGCCCTCCCGCGCACCGCTCGCGGGCTCGCTCGCTCCCGGGTCTGCACGCACACCCTCGCATCCCATCCACCCCCACCCGCCTTGGCCGCCCTCCTCCATCTTCTCGTTGGGAGAGCCGGTGCCTCCTCCTTTGGGGGTGGGAGGGCATAGGGTTTTCACCCTGGGGATACCAACCTCCTTCCATCCTTGGTTGGAGATCTTTTTTTTTTTTTGGAGGGGGGAGGGGAGGGCTTCAAACCTGAGATGGAATTCTTCGGTAAGTCCACCTTGGCCACCTTCTCATCTGTAAAGGTAGGAGATTAGCCTAGATGAGGTCGGAAGTGCCTTCGACCTCAAAAACTCTCAAAAAGATCTAAGTCATCAATGAGACAGTTGGGCTAGGTAGCTTCTGAGGCCCCTTCCTGCTCTAGAGTGTGACCTTGGGCAAGTCATTAGCCCTCAGACGGCTTCAGTTTTCTCTATCCGTTCGATGGCCCCTGAAGTCCTTTCCAGCTCTTGATCGAGGATTCCACGTGTGATCTTGGGCAAGTCTCTTCCCCATTCTGGGCCTCAGTTTCCTCCTCTGTAAAATGAGGGGTTTGAACTAGATGGCCTCTGATTCCCCTTCCTGCTCTCAAGCTAGGATCAGATGTATGACCTTGGACCAGTCCCTTCCCTTGTCCTCTTTTCCTCCTTACAAAATGAGAGGGTTGACCTCTGAGGTCCACTCCAGTTCTAGATCTCTAATCATACGTGTGACTTTGGGTAATATAACTTCCACTGGTCAAAATTTCCTCATTTGTTAAAAAGGGGACATTGGATTACATGTCCTCTGAGATCCTTTTGAGTTTTACAAGGATCCTATGATTTCTGGAAGCTTTCCTTTGAGTCTTTTAATATTTCATGAGTGTGGTACTCAACCTGGCCGTCCTTTGGCGCTTGCTTTTGCTACTGACCAGCCCAGTATTTCCTTGATGAGATCTTTTGTACCACTTCTCCCAAGGCATTCTGGGTTATATACTTCATTCCAGTCACAACCGCCATGCCCATCAGATGACACTGATGCCATATAACATCGCTGGAACGGTGCTAGTAATAAAGATGATGGGGTTTTGCATCGGGGCGCAGTGTGATATCGTTGAGAGCGTTGCAAGACTCCCCAAATACCATCTGGCCCTCTTTTCTTGTCCATTTCACTTCTGGGGCTACTTCCAGAAAAGCCTCTGCAAGTGGGCACAGCACGGGTAGGTTCTAGCTAGCTGGAAAATCTCCCAAAACAGACTCAGTAGTACTGAACTGCATCTGCTACCAGAGAACCAACCTTGCTAAGTACACAAAGGCTCATCACCAACAAGTTGGATGCTCACTAATGAATTCTCTTGGTTCTGGCAACCCATGCGATGGTTTTCTTCCTGAAAAAAATCAATGTAACTCCTATTTTTGTAAATCAAATCACTTGAAATATAACCCCTTCATAGATTAGTTTGGAGTTTTATTTTACATAACTTAAAAATAGTGTGCATATTCACTAAAATTATGCAGATATCTACACTTTGCAGTGCATAATAAATGGAAGCCACCATACTATGAGGAATACAGAGGGCCATGTTCTTCTAAGTACTTTTGTTCAGGGGAGTTAAAAAGAAAGCTACAAATCATAAAACCTTACTTAGTTTAGATGGTGTTGGGCATACATGTTTGTGATTCCTAAAAATTGTTTTATTCTTTTATGGTGCCCATAGATTAGGTAATAATAAGATGACAGATTAGCACTGGAAGGGACCTTGGACATCATGTAATCCAAACCTCTCATTTTACAGTTGAAACCCAGAGGTTAAGTGACTTGCCCAGAGTTGGCCAAGCTAGAAGTAGCAAAGGTGAGATCGCATAAATACATTAAAAAGAATTCACTGTTTACAAAATGATTCTTCATCTTCTCCAGAGTTCCACAGATACTTATTAAATGTCTTCTATGTGCAAGATACTGGCCTGAGAAGCATGTGGAAAACAAGGGGATGATGGGAGACAGCATTGGGTAATGGGAAAAGGCCTGGATTTGGAGTCAGAGGACTTGGGTTCAGATACTTGTGTGGGACCTTGACCAAGTCAACTCTTTCTCTCTGGGCCTCAGTTTCCTCCTCTGTAAAATGAGGAGGGGTGGGCTAGCGGGCTTCTGAGGTCCCTTCCAGCTCTAGATGTAGGAGTCTACATGTGACCTTGGGTAAGTCACTTCTTCCCCTTTCTGGGCCTCAGTTTCCTCTTCTGTAACATTAAGGTGTTGAGCTATGTGGTCTCTGAGGTCTCTTCCAGATTGTACCCCTTCATTTCACAGAAGTGGAAACTGGGGCTGGGGGTGGTGGTGAAATTTATTTGGTCAAAGTCACACATAAGTATTAAGGTGCAGAGCCAAAACTTGAACCCAGGTCCCCTGACTCCAGACACTCCACCTCCTCAGGCCTCAATTTCCTCTGTGGTGTCTGAGGTTCCATCTAACTCTTAAGATCTTCTAAGGCCCCAAATCCTGGTATCCTCCCATAAATCCAGCATAGTGCTTCCAAGACATTGGAAGCTTTTCTCTCAGTCTTTTAATAAGGTTAAAAACCACATGGTCCCTGCTGTCAGCCCAGAAGCTCCATATTTCTCCTTGCCTTTTATTGCTTTCCAAATCTCTCGAGTAAGACAACAAAAGCATTGATCTGAGAAAAATGTACCAAGATTTCCGCTGTACGAGTCGGATTGATATGCTCAGTGTGAGTGGGTCATTGTGGAAATGACCTTTATTCTCCTGACCCGATTTTTCATCCATAGTGGTTCATATTAACGATTGAGACAGTCAGTCAACAAGCATTTATTAAGCACCTATGTGCCTGGCATCGTGTTGGGGATTCAGAGAAAGACAAGAGACAATTCTTGTCCTCTGGAAGCTCACAGTCTAATGGGGGCGACAACAGGCAAACAATCATGTGCAAACAAGCTATAGACTGGAGAAATTGCAGATGATCCTCAGAGAGAAGGCACTAGAATTGAGAGAGATCAGAATAGCCGCACAGCCTTGCTGCTGTTTCTAAACAGGTTGGGAATACAAAGGGATAATAGAAGCCAGGGGCCCAGCTCTGAAAGGTCTTCTCATCTTTGGAGAGTTGGCTGCCAGCTGGTGGGTTTTGTTGGTTTGTTTGTTTGCTGGCCTGGAGCAACTCATTAAACCTTACTGAGGTAAAAAGGGGCTGCCATCTGCATGGATGGATAGACTCAGCCAGGAGACATTTCTTCTCCTTAAAGTACTAATTAAGAATATCAGACCAGGGGCAGCTACGTGGATATAGCACTGGCCCCGGAGTCAGGAGATGATGAGTTCAAATCTGACCTCAAGCACTTACTACCTGTGTGACCCTGGGCAAGTCACTTAACCTCAATTGCCCCCTTCCCCCAGTTACTATTATCATAAAAGGGGCAGCTAGGTGGCATAGTGAATAGAGCACTGGCCCTGGAGTCAGGAGGATCTGAGTTCAATCAAATCCAGCCTCAGACACTTGACTTGTAGTAGCTGTGAGATGATGAGTTCAAATATGACCTCAAGCACTTACTAGCTGTGTGACCTTGAGCAAGTCACTTAACTCCAATTGCTTTGCCTTCTCCCCATCAACCAAAAAAAAAAAGAATATCAGACCAACACGTAATACCAAGAGGCCCAGTGGAGTCTGATGGTTACAGTTTGAGAAGTTAGAAGTTAAACTTTTGAGATCCTTCCCCAATGTGGAACTTTTCCCAAGATTATTTTTTGTAAATGGTCCATCATTCTTAGGATATTGTGGAAATAGTTTGAACCATTTGGGTTGTTGTGGACCTTTATTTTGCCTTTTACTGATGCTCAGGATGCTTTTAACATTGTGGAATGTGTCCTAGAGGATTTTGCCACCGTTTTTGTTTATTTGTTTGGTTTTCCGTACAGCCCTGTTCCCACCTCCCCCTTTCTCACAAAGGACGGTGAAACAAGTTCAGCCTACACAGATCCAGGGACTATAGTTCAGCTGTGCCCTGCAGCCACACCCCTCTCTCCTACCAAGTGGAGGGACACCTGTTGAATCATCTCTTCCCTTCTCCCATATGGAGGTAGCAGCTAGGTGGTGCTGCAATGGGCCTAGAGTCAGGAAGCCTCTTCCTTCGTGAGTTCAAATTTGGCCTTAGGCACTTCCTAGCTGTGTGACCCTGGGCAAGTCACTTAACCCCATTTATCTCAGTTTCCTCACCTGTAAAATGAGCCGGAGAAGGCCATGGCAACCCACTCCAGTATCTTTGCTAAGAAAACCCCAAATGGGGTCACAGAGAGTTGAACGTGACTGAAAAACAAGTGAACATCTTGGAGTCTGGCTGCCTTTTGGTATTGTTTTAATTTACCTTGCCGTTGTGGATGTTGTTTGTGGGATCACAGGATTTTTTTAGATTTAGAGCTAAAAGGACCCTCAGAGGCCATCCAGTCCAATCTCTCATTTTCCAGAGAAGGAAACTGAGGCCTGGGGAGAGGAAGGGACTTGCCCAAGGTCACATACAGGATTCTAGATCTAGAGTTGGAAGGGACCTCAGAGGCCATAGAGTCTAACCTCCCTTATTTTGCAGATGGGGAAACTGAGGCACATGGAGGGGAAGGCACTTGTCTGAGGTCACATACAGGATTCTACATCTAGAGCTAGAAGGGCCCTCAGAGGCCATAGAGTCTAACCTCCCTTATTTTACAGATGGGGAAATTGAGGCACATTGGAGGGGAAGGGATTTGCCCGAGGTCACACACAGGATTCTAGATCTAGAGTTGGAAGGGACTTCAGAGGCCATCTAGTCCAAACCCTTCCCTTTACAGAGGAGGAAACTGAGGTGCATGCAGGGAAGAAGTGCTATACATAAAGGGTACTTACTCTGGAGTCAGAGGATCTGGATCCAAATCCTACCTCTGACACTTTTATTGTCTGTGTGACCTTGGGTAAGTCACTTCTCCCTGGACCTCAGTTTCCTTCTCTGGAAAATGAGGAGAGTGGAGTGGGGAATGAACTAGGAGGAGTCCGGAATCTCTTCCAGATCTGTATCCAGGATCCGCTAAGTGACTAGCCCCAAATCATAGAGTAGAAATTTAAACCTAAATCTTCTAACTCCCAATCCAGCCCACTATTTTCCTTATTGTTTTTAGGTTAAAGATTTTTGAAACGTTAGAAGTGATTTTCCTTGATTTGGTGGAGTAATTAGTACTTAGAAATTTTGCAGTTATTTGCTTTTAGCCTTTGCTCCTTTTGGCTGATCAGGATAATTCTTCTCTCTCACCTAAATATAGCACCTTCATAGATTGATTGGTTTAGAGTCTAATTTTACATAATTTAAAGATATTATGCATGTTCCCTCAAATTATGCAAATGGCTACAATTTGCAATGCACGGCAGATGGAGGCTACCACACATGGGGAATGAATAGGACTGTTTTCTCCTGAAAACTTTTGTTCATGGGAATTAAAGGGAAACCTGCCAGTCATGACAACTTCGTTTGGGTAGTTTATTGAGCATATATCTTTATGGCTTCTCAGAATTGTTTTATTCTTTTGAAATGTCCATAGCTGATAATATCATAGATTCTCATACTTCACATTAGTAGATTTTGAGTCATGCAAAGCAGAACTAAAAATAATAAAGTTTAATTAAAATGAACTTGGACTTAGAAAATGGGAATTTGAATCTAGGTTCTGCCATGTACTATAATGGAGAAGTCCCTGCCCCCTGTGAGCCTCAGTGTCCCCATTTGTATATCGACAGAAACGTTATCTTGATGGGCTAATTCTTATCTGATTTTCCATGTCAGATTATGTTGAGTAATTTTGGGCTGGCCTTGGAGGCCAGAAGTCCTGGGTTCAAGTTTTTCCTTCTTGACCTGTGGTCCCTCAACATTTTTCCAACACAGTAAGCGCGTTAGTTTAGCAAACTCCAGTGGAGGAGATTTTCCTTATCCATCCTAACCTGGTCAGCTTAGGGACACTGAGAGATAATGACTTTGCCCAGGGTCGCACAGCCAAAGAGGATCAGAGGTACTACTTGAACCCAGATTTTCCTGACGCTGAGACCTGCTTTTTATCCACCATGCTGAGCTGCCTCTTGATTGATGGCCACAGAAATAGATGCACCTGCCTCTGGTTCCTTTCCTTCTCTTCTTTTTCCCCACCTCCTCTCTCTCTTTTATTTTACGTTTTTACATTTCTCTCCAGAAAGTCAGGGTTTTGGTCTTCCTTGATTGATTCTATCCCAATCATCTCAGCAGCTGTTCCAAACCCTTTTTCCCTCTAGCTCCCAATACAATTCCGCCCCCACCCTCTCGGCCTCCTAGCAGATGTCTTCACCTCCTACTTTAATGAGGAAATCCAAGCCATCTGCAGGGTATTCTTCACACCTCAGAAATTGCACTATTTGATCACCTGACCTTCCTCCATCCTTTCCACCTCTATTCCAGTCTCCGAGGGAGAGGAGGAAGAGAAAGAGAGAACAGGCCCTTTCTTAACTCAGGCTCACCTCTCTGGGCCTTTGACAGTACCCCTGCTCTTTTCTCCCAAAGTTTGCCCTATTGGATCACTCTCTCTCTCTTGAATCCCTACCTGTCTTTTGACATGCTCAGGTCCACCCCCTCTCTAATAAATCTTTACTTGACCCTGCCATCCCTGCTCTCCTTTTTCTCCTCACTGAATTGAAAAGTACAGTCTCTGTTCAACTACTTACTTCTCAATGCTAACCCCCTTCCCAACTTGAGCGAGGACAAATCAGAAGTGCTCAATCTGATGGCCTTTTCTCAGGCCTTTCTTTTTCTTTCTCTTTGTAGGATCCTTGCCTCCACTAGTCACGTTAGCCACCTCTTACCTACCTGCTGGTCCATCTTGTCGATACAAGGCATCAGAATGGAGGAGATCCTCAAACAAACCCTGTGTCAGTTGATTCTGTGTGGCCTTAGGTTTAAGAAGCTTAGCTTCTCCCCATGCTTCCCAGATTCTTTTTTCCCAGCTGCAAGCTCTCGGCATTCCTACCTCTTCTCCAAAGAAAACTGCCAATAGTTAGAATTCTTCCTATTGCAATCATCCCTTTTCTTAAAATCTGTAGAGACACGCATATGTCATGGCAGATATTTATTCTTAGATATTGTTCCCTCCAACAAACCAAACCATTGAAACGCCTGCGCAAATGAGCAAGTATTTCCTTTCCAATATAGAATTCTCTGTTATCCTCCTCACTTTGAAGGCAGTTATCCAAGGGTGAGGCCACTGAAAGGCTGTCCTTACATAAAGTCCAAAGATTGCTCCCTCTCACTGAAAACAACAACAAAAAACCACAGAGAGGCGTGGAATGGAGGCATACATTTTTCTTTTCCTGTTCATAAATCAGTAATGATGCTTCCTGTCTTGTGTGTGTCTTTGTATGTATGTGTATATATAGAGAGAGATATACACATACGTGTATGTATATATACATACACGTATGTGTATATATATATATTTTGGTTAAGAATAGATCCTTTTCTATTTTCCCCCATCCTGTTGAGCATTTATTATAGGAGCCAACACCGCACATTGAGTGATAGAATCCTGAGGTACAGTGCCAAAGAATTTCTTATACGTTTCACTGCTTGTATATGCCTTACTATTTATATGATTTTAGTTAGGAATCTAGATGTATTAGAATAAGAAAACATGATAGTTATATCTATATAAAGATAGGAGAGGGGCAGCTAGGTGCACAGTGAGTAGAGCACTGGAGTCAGGAGGACCTGAGTTCAAATCCAGCCTCAGACACTTGACATACTTTCTAGCTGTGTGACCTTGAGCAAGTCACTTAACCCCAATTGCCCTGCCTTCCCCCTTCCAAAAAAGAAAAGATAGGAGTTAGAGTGTTGTGTATGAGAATAGCAAGAAGACCAGTTTTCCTGGATTATAAAGCGCATGAAGGGGAAGGAATGTACAGTGAGGCTGGGAAGGGAGGTTGAAGCCAGGTTACAAAGGATTTAAAGTAACACACGGAAGAGTTTGTATTGGATTCTAGAGGTAATAGGGAGCCCCTGGAGTTTCTCGAGCACATGAGTGACGTGATCAGAACTGTTCTTTAGGAATGTTACTTTGGGAGCTATGTGGAAGATGAATGGGACAGCTGAGAGATCAACTAAGTGGCTATTGCAGTCGTCTAGGTGGTCTAAATCAAACTGACGGGGGAAGAACTGAGAAGTATCAGTCCATGTGACGAAGTGAGATCCTTTTCTGTATGGAAAGAAGGACCCAAATCCCCACCCTAGGCCTGCTGTTTCTTTTGGGTGCCTGTGTCCTCACTGTTGGCAGTTACACCAGTGGGTTCAGTAACAGACCCAAAGCCAGAAATGTTGTAGGCTTGGTGGAGCATACCTGAATGAGAAGTGCCCAGGCCCCAATTGTTTGCCTTGTTCTTCATCTGCTGTGACTCCAAGAGTCAGCCATCTGTGTCTCCAGGTTCCATTCCAATAAATTTGGCTTCAGATGTAAGTCCCAGGGTTCTTTTTATCTTTCTGGTGTGTCCACCGACTTAACATGAAATCATTACTTTAGAAAGTATTTACTACCAACTGATGGGGAAAAACAATTATGTTTCCCCTTCCCGCCTCATCCCCAGCTCTGCTTTGGCATCACTTTTTGGTCTAGCTCTAGCCTAAGAATTGATTTTTTCCTCTCATTTTCTCAAGATGATAGTTTTATAATGACATATTATATTATGTATTATATAATATATATTATAATGATATATTATTTCAATGTAGAAAACAGTTCTCGCGTTTTCTTACATGTCCTAATCTTCAGAAACATAGTGGTGTCCATGAAAACATAATTTATTTGGTTAAGAATTTATTTGTTCTTATATATTATTTTCTTTTTTTCTCGAGGCGATCAGGGTTAAGTGACTTGACCAGGGTCACACAGCTAGTAAGTGTCTCAGGCTAGATTTAAACTCAGATCCTCTTGACTCCAGGGTCAGTGCTCTATCCACTGTGCCACCTAGATGCCCCTGTCCTTATATATTTTCCACGTGAGAACCTAATCTATCATTTCTGACATCAGTTAGTTCTCTAGAAAAATACTAAATTCCCAAGTGGACCATGCTTTTAGTTAGGTAAGGAAATGAGTGCCTATAAGGATCCTATTTTCATATAAATATCCTTTTAAAAATGCAAAGAGAAGAAAAACAAATTAAAGCAGAATTACTTTTTGTTAGAATACTTTCCAGAGTTTTCACTGTGGAGCTAATAGCTTTCAAAATGCTAGCTCTGACTTTTGTAAAACAAATTCACTGCCCAGTTTGTGTTGTTAACAAGGGCTTTTGTTGTTGTTTAGTTGTTGTATTTGTGAGCCCATTTGGGGTTTTCTTGGTAGAGCTACTGGAGTGGTTTGCCATTTCCTTCTTGAGCTCATGTTTCAGATGAGGAAACTAAGGCAAATAGGGTGAAGTGACTTGCTCAGGGTCACACAGCTAGTAAGTGTCTGGAGTTCACATTTGAACTCTGGTTTTCCTGACTCCAGGTCCGGCACTCTATTCACTGCAGCGCCACTTAGCGGCCCCTGGTAACAAGGCAGCCTGATGTTATGGATAGAGATTTATGCATCTTGAAGGTCAGGAAGACATGGGTTCTGATTCTTACTCTGATATCTACTACCTGTGTGACTATGAGCAAGGTACTTAACCTCTAAATGTCCTAGGCAATGCCAAGACTGTAAATTCTTAAACTTATGCACACAGTGGTAGATCCTCATACAGCTGACATAATAAGACTGGACTAATAAAAACAGCAATAAATATAATTCAAATATAGCTGATCATAATTTATGTACAGGCCCAATTTAATATACTACTTTCCCTAATTTTCATTTTTCTCTAACATTTTCAGAGGCAGTCACATTAATGAACAGTATTGGCATTTTCTTTCCTTGTTACTTTCCTTCTTCTACTAAAGATCCAGGGCTGTAAGGGACCTCAGAGGACCTTTAATCCAACACCTTCCTTTTACAGAGGAAGAAATTGAGGCCCAGGGAGGAGAAGGGACTTGCTCAAGGGCACAGAGTAAGTGGAAGAACCAAGATTTGAACTTGGGTCCTCTGATTCCAAATCGATCTTTTCACTGTCTCCTTTAATAGAATGGTCCCTAGGTTCTTGATGTCTGTGCCAGTGGACATGCCTTTGCCATGTCCTACCATGCTAGAAAGACTTCGGGGGCAGCTGAGGGGCTCTGCACTGAACAGAATACAGGCCCTGGAGTCAGGAGGACCTGAGTTCAAATTCGGCCTCAGACACTTGACACACTTACTAGCTGTGTGTCCTTGGGCAAGTCACTTAACCCCAATTGCCTTGCCTTCCCCCCCTTCAGCTCCTGGTTTGAGCTAAGGCTAGAGAGACTCATCAGCCCCGGGCTGGCTGTTGGCTAACAAGCATTTATTAAGCACCTAACACCTGCCAGGCACTGGTGCTGGGGCGATAACAGGTGACAAGGTCACGGCAACTTCTACGGGCTGGCTACTTAGGTGGCAGTCAGTATCAGTGTCACCTACCCTGATGATGTGAGTGGGGAGAAAGGGACGTAGGCAAGAGATGCAATGAAGCTACATAGAGAAGGAAATAAGCCTCACAGATTTAGATATCTAGGAAGGTACCTTCAAGGCCAACTGGTTCAACTCCCTCATTTTACAGTTGAGGAAACTGAGGCCCAGAGAGATTAAGTGACTTGCCTGGGGTCCCACAGATAGTAAGTGGAGGAGACGGGACTCAAATCCAGGTCCTCTGGCCCCAAATCTGGTACCATGATGCCTCTAACACATACTCTAAGATATTAGGTAACTAATAAGTATGGCCCTAATGCCTCGGGCCATACAACAAAGGTTTATTCTTTGAGGAAATTCACTGGATCAACTGTGTGTAATGCTTAAATAAGAAGAAGTCCATTGGCATGGTGGAAAGAGCATTAACTCTGGAGCCAGAAGAGCCAGGTTCAAATCCTGCCACTTACTACCCATGTGGCCTTTAACAAGGCACCTCCCAGGGCCACAGGTTCCCCAAGTGTAAAATCGTGGCATTGGATTGATGGTCTCTGAGGTCCCTTCTAGCTCTAGACCTGAGATCCTTTGTGTGACCTGGGGCAAGTCACTTCCCCTCCTGGGGCCTTAGTTTCCTCATCTGTAAAATGAGGGAATTGGACTGGGTACTAGCTTCTGAGGATCCTTCCACTTTCAACTTTATGATCTCATGAAAATGAGTGCTGTGACTACTGAAAACCACCTGGTTAGACAGAGATGGAGGATGATAGAATTTAGAGTGGGAAAAAACTTTAGAAACCACCTAGTACAACCTCCCTGCCATCAGGTTCTTTCCTGTACCACTTTGGGCACCAGCAGACAGCTTGTGTGGGAAATGGAGATCTGCGATTTAGGAGGTGCCCTATTCAATTGGTAAGCTTTGTCGATTTCACCACCCCCTTCTCGCCACTCATGTGGCTACCACGCTAGCTCAGGCCCTCATCGCCTCTCCCCTGGGCTAGAATTCCTTCTTTCACCAAGCCTTTGATGGGTTTTGGTTGCCATCGGGACCTGCATCTTTTACTGTAGTGTCATTATTTACTTCTAGTTTTATTGTACTATGAGCCTTATATATAGAATACAGTTATCCCTTCCACGTTGTGGGGGTCAGGGGTGACACAATCTGGAAAATCTGCATACAGTTTTTTGGCCCTCCCTATGTGCTAGAGAAGAAGTCTTCTAGCTTTGCGGATTTCCTTCTCTTTTTTCTTGATATCATACAACACTATATATATATACACACACACACACACACGTATATATGTATATGTATATGTATGTATATGTACACACATGTATAATATATGTGTATATATGTATGTATATGTGTGTATGCATGTATATGTGTGTATATATACATATACACATATATACACATACATATATATTTTATGCATTTCTGAGTTTCTAAACTTTTTCTGTGTTGTGTGCAGTTTATGCAAAACTCCAAAAAAATTCACATTTAATTTCTTATGCTGATCTATGACCTATTGAAACTGCAATGGGGAAAGTCAAGATATGGAAGGAATAACTGTATATACAATTTTTCCTTTCCTAAAGCACAAAATCATGAAATTTCAGTGTTGGAAGGGCAAGGTTCCACATAGTAGAACAAGAATCCCCTCTTCCATTTATGTATTGTCTTCCCCCATTAGAATGTAAGTTCTTTGAAGGCAAGGGCTGTCATTTTTTTCCTACTTGTATTTGTATGTCCAGCACCTACCACAGTGCCTGGCACATAGGAAGTACATGCTGAAAACAAGCCTATTGACTGACTGATTCTATAGCATACTGTACAAATAGTTACTCAGTCTTTGCTTTAAGACTTTCAGTGAGGAGGAATCTACTTGCAAGGCAGCCCTCTCTGCTTTGGGTGGTTCTGATTGTTAGGTTTGCCCCTTGGTGGCTGGACGGAATGTGTCTCCAGTGGACGGAGGACTAGATTTGGAGCCAGGGGAGTTTGAAGCCTTCTCTGATACCTCCCTGTGTGTCCTGGGCCAAATTGCTTCACTTAAGCCTCAGGCCTTGTCCTTCACTTTCCCCCAAGTCCTTTCTTTCCTCACTTTTGCCTAAAGTCCTTTCCAGTTCTGAAGCTGGTTGTGGGGCCAGTCCTTCTTCCACATGACTTCCCTTCAAATATTTGATGAAAGCTGCCATGTCCTCTTGAATCTTCTTTTTTCTAGGCCAAACATTTCCAGTTTCTCTAGTCAGTCCTCATAAGGCTCCCCAGCTTTACTGTAACCTTTTTGAGATGTGGCACTCAGAGCTGAAGCCCAAACTCCACTTGTGGCCTGACTAGGGTAGAGGACAGCAGTACCATCTTATTCTTGGGTACTCTCTAATACCTTTGGGATCTCAGATCTGATTTGCATATTCCCTCCAGGAATATATGGGGAAAGGAAGGTGTAATGGCAAGCAAAGTGGGACTTTTTGCTGTTTTTTCTTTTGGAGTGCTTCTCAGCACTAAGGCAGTCAAGTGCCTTTGATTGAGTCTTGCCTTTGTTTCAATCAAGAGTCTTTGATTGAATCAAGAGTCCTTGATTAGAAACAGTATATATATACTCAGAGGGTAGCATTTTGCTTTGGGGCTCACTCATTGGAAGAGTGTTCGTGTGATTTGGCCAGACGAGACTCTGGGTAGCCATTAAGGAGCCCCCCTGCTTTGAAAACCCAGATATTGGTGTTTCTCTCTCTCTTTGGTAACTATGTATGTATTGTTATGGTTGGACAGTTAGAAACCTGTCTGTTGATTTGTGTTATTTTCTCTGTTTGTAATTTGTATTTTCTCTGAAGTTCAGGGTGCTAATTTTTTCCCCTGAACTAGGTGAATGATATATGTATGTTTAATTAAAGTAAGATTGTTAACCCCTTAAAGTTGCTTTCCTTTAGAAAAGCAGATCAAAGAACCTGTGCTAGCAGCCCTCCTGTGTGCTGCTATTATTGGCCTTACATCTCCACAGTAGCTGCAAGTAACATTGTTGTTACAGAAGGGAATAAGCATTTATGTGGTTCCTATTATGTACCCTGCACTGTGCTAAGCACTTTATAAATATTAGCTCATTTGATTCTCACTATAACTCTGGAGGATGAGTACTATTATGATCCCCATTTTACAAGTGAGGAAACTGAGGCAGACAGCATTTAAGTGACCTGCCCAAGGTCACACAGCTAGTAAGTGTCTGAGGCTGGATTTGAACTCAGACATCTTCAACCTGGCTGCCTCAGTGTGATGTACATCACAACCCCTCCATGCCTGTTCATCCCAGGTGCTTCTTCCCTATGATCTTCCATAAGTTCATTACAAGGGCCCCTCCACTGTGTTAGAGGCCTTCCTTCATTTCTTTTGGTACCACAAAGATCCCAGTGGGGCACTCAGATTGTCATCCCATGTGACCAGCCTATCTTATTTTTTTCAGCATATGTTTGCCCAATGACATCACTTAGTTCTCTTCTTTGAAGTTCTTCATTTGTTATGTCCTACTTGTATCCACTATCTGCCCCTGTATTGCCCTCTGTGTGACTCATTTACAGTTTTTTTTCTTTTTTGAATTAAATTTTATTTTCAGTTCCAAATTCTCTCCTCCTACTCATTAAGAAGGTAAGAAATTTTTAATTCTTCAGACCGTTGTGTTCCATGTCTTGTAGCCATACAACAAAAGTGGTAGACTATTGGTATTAAAAAGATAGACCCTTGTTTCTGGGAGAAGTTTGAGGTCATTAAAGGAGCTTTGCAATTTCCCAAAGGCAATCCAGCCCACTCTCTTCTCTCTGTTTTAATTCTGGGCCCAACTTGTTCATTTGGACTTTCACTCCTATATGGACGCTCACACTGATGGACTATAAGCTTTCCATCCAATTGCATGTCTTAATTTGGGCAATAGATATTTTGTATCCACTTAGTCTTTCCTGTGTGGATGGTCAGGCCAAACTCCGTTGAGTGATTATGGATCATATGGATCATTTCCAGGAGACTCTTCAATGTTCTGGGGATCAGTGTGACCCACATGATGCCATCTGCAAATAGTAGCATCTGGAAGGCCTCACTAGCCACAGAGGAAAACTCTTTCAACTTAGACTCTGTGCTAGATTTCCTTTATTACAGTGGTGAATATCTTTAGCAAGCATGCATCTGGCTATTTTACATATTACCTATTTGTTATCATAGGATCATTGAACAAGATTATTGATATTATGTCTTTCAAGGGATCTCAGATTATTTTGATGTAGGGATGGGAAAGCCTTTGTTAGAAGAGAGCCTTCTAAGGGCAGCTTCTTTGTCTATCAATTTAAATAATCAATAAACAAATATAGTAGGACCTTATATTCTCTACATCAGGAATGGGCCAAACCCACCTTCCTGTTTCTGTATGGCCCATGAGCTAAGAATAGTTTTTACTCTTAAAAGTAAAGTTTTCTTTTATTTAAAAATATCATAACCATTCTTAGCTTCAGGGCTGATGCCTCTCCTCCATCTTTTAGCCGGTTGCTTAATGGTAAAGGTATCTCCTGTGGAGTATTGTTTGTGAAAGCCTGCTGTTTGTTGTCCCTCATCCAGGATGCCCTCAATACGTGTATAGATGATTCTCATAGAAGTTTTATAAAGATAGGAGAGTAGGCACATGGCCTGGTAGTTGCTAATGTTCTCTCAGTTGCCTTTTTTGTAATTTAAAAAGTCTGAGATTTTTCCCACACCTTTGTTATCTTCCCTTCCTTCAGGGACCTTGTAAATTGATCCTTCAATGCCCATACAATTATGTTGCCTCCATCACAGATCTCCTCTGTACACCCTTGGTCTCCGCTGTGTTTCCTATTTTCATTCCCTTTAGTACCATTTGTATCTATGGACATTGGCACATATGGAGGCTGTGGTGTTACAGTCTAAATGTGATGGCCGCTGTTTTTTTTCTTTTTTAAAAAAAATTATTTATTTATTTATTTTTAGTTTTCAACATTTACTTCCATAAGATTTTGAGTTTTGAATTTTCTCTCCCACCCTCTCCTCCCCCCTCCCCAAGACAGTGTGCAATCTGATATAGGCTCTTTTTATACATTAATATTAAAAATATTTTCATGTTAATCATGATGTAAAGAAGAGTGAGAGGAACCAAGAGAAAGAAGAAACAAAACAAAACAACAAAAGAAAAGGAGAGCAAATATAGTATGCTTCCATCTGCATTCAGACTCCATAATTCTTTCTCTGGATGTGGATAACATTTTCCATTGTGAGTCTTTTGAAGTTGTCTTAGATCCTTGCATTGCTGAGAAGAGCTAAGTCTATCAAAGTGAGTCATCGCACACTGTGGCTGTTACTATGTACAGTGTTCTCCTGGTTCTGCTCACTTCACTCAGCATCAGTTCATCTAAGTCTTTCCAGGTTTTTCTGAAGTCCGCCTGTTCATCATTTCTTATAGCACAATAGTATTCCATCATGTTCACATACCACAATTTGTTCAGCCATTCCCCAATTGACGGGCATCCCCTCAATTTCCAATTCTTTGAATGGCCACTGTTCTTGAAGGTGAAAAATAGTCTGTAATGAAAAGCTTTGCAAATAGTTTCCATTTTTCTAGTTTGTTGTCGTCCTTTCATTTTCATCCTTAAATGGTCTTGGGATGACTTTGCTTAGTTGGGGCTCTTGCCAAGCTTTCTTTAATGTGGTTTGCCCTCTACTGCTTTTTTATGAGCTTGACGAGGCTATACTGCACTTAATCTTTCATCATCCTTCTTTGTGAAATTTTACAGACAAGTTTATATTCTGAATTGGTATTGCCTTCGGCTTCCATCTCTTGTCTTGGCAAGTAAGCCAAGTGTTTTCTGACTAAGGTGCTTCTTAGACTCTTTTGGGCACTTTGTCAGAGCAATTATTTATATTGGTTAAACTTCCATGTAAAATTAAAAATGGTGGCTGTTATTTCTACTGTCCGTTGCCTAGTTTTCATTACCAATAGTTTGTTTAAATATGTCAGGATTGAGTTGTTTCAGTTGCGTGGCGTGTCTTTTTTTCATTGCTGTTCTTTGTGCTGTATACTAATTCTGATCTTTGTTCTAATAAGTTTGTTGTCTAGCTGTAGAAGGGTTGATTCATGAATGATGCCATATCAATAACAGTCTTTGCTGGTATGTTAAAATGCAGACAGTTCTATTGTAACACAATACTTGATCTGTGTTCCCCCAAACCACTGTACTATGCAAAAATCCCACAGTAAAAACCATGAAGCTCAATGGGAAAATGGGTTTAGTTGTGCCCGATGTCCATAGGTACAAAGTGATACTAAAGAGAACAAAAGATAGGAAAAGCAGTCAGATTGGACTGAGCATGCACATAGGAGATCTGTGCTGGGGCAACATAATTATATAGGACACAGTGCTCAAAAATTTTGTCAGTGACACATTAAAAAAAGATAGGAACTTAATAAGAGTAGTAGCACAGCTTTATATATGCTAAATGTTTAAGAAGAAATGCATAAATACTACAGTAAATAGTGGCCACATCCATGGCCTTGGGTTGCTGTTCAGCCCTGTTCCCATGGGGCATCTTGCAAAGTCTCAGGCAAATTGGGCAACCTACAACTCTGGGCCTCATTGGGTAGAGGGGAGGCCATGCTGAAAGGGGGGGGCATAGATCATGGCTTCTTAAACTTTATCTATTCATGACCCCTTTTCACCCAAGAAATGTTTACACAACCCTGAGTATATAGGTATATAAATTAGGTGTACAAATCAAGCATTTACTGATAATAAATCATAAAGAAATATATTTTAAAACACTTCTTTGGTATAAATATATATGCATATATATAAAATTTTGCCATTTATTAAAGACAAAAGCAAATTTGCATACTAATCAGGTGGATGTGCTTGTTTATTTTTACATAAAGATTAAATCTTGGCAGAATATTTGATACTGCAGGACTGCATCATCAGTGTTTTTCAGAGGTGATCGATATTTTGATTTTATAATTGTCAGTGCTGAGAATGCCACTTTGCATAAATATGTAGTACAGAATGACAGAAGTATGTTTAGGGCCAATTCAGAAATTGTTAGAAATTCTGTCTTAATCCCAAGCCAAACTTCATTTAATGATTTTTTAGGAAACTCAGATTTTAAACCTGTGTTGCTTGATAACTTGGCAAATTCTTCTTGAATTTTTAATGGCAGATAACTGACGTTTTTGATTTGAGTATTTGCGTATTGTTACAAACCCAACTTGGTCTTTTAGAATAAAAATTTGAAGGGAAGTATTTCTGAACCTCTGTAGGAACTTCAGATGACCAGTTATAACTCTTACAGTTAAAACTTTGGGAAGGTTATTTTCATTTATAAAATCATCTGTAGCTGTAAACATTTCTAAAGAACCATTTTCTAACCTGCTCTTCCATATGTTAACTTTTAAAGTAAAACTTTCAATTTTATCTTTTAACATAAATGTTACAATTTTTTCCTTGAAGCAACATGTTTAAATCATTAAATTTTTCAAAAATATCTGACAACACAGTCTTGAAAGCCATGTCATTATGAAAAAAATTAACAAAATCGAATTTCTGCTTAGTCAAAAATATAACAACTTCATCTTTCAGTTTCAATAATCTGTTTAAACTTTGCCCTCTTGAGAGCCACCTCACCTCTGCATGTAGTAATAAGTTTTTGTAATCGGATTCACATCTATTCAAAGGTTTGAAAACAAAGGACTATTAAGGGCACAGCTTTTAATGAAGTTAATTATTTTGATAGCATCATGAAGCACATCTAACTCTGGTGATATTTTTTTTTTGCTACAAGTACTTTCAGATGGATCATGCAGTGAGGCAAAGTGATATGTTCGTTGCCACCAGCTTTAACTTTTGCTACAAATCCAACATTCTCACCCATCATTGCTCCAGCACTGTCTGTCTAGACTCTAACCCACTTTTTCCACCGTAAACCTTCATTTGTGAAAAATTCATTGACTTTAAGATATATATCTTCTTCTCTTGTGTGCCCTTCCAAAGGGCAACAAAATAATAATTCCTCATGTATGCTTCCTTCATAAACATATCTTACATAAAGTAACAACTGTGCCATGTTAGAAATTTCAGCTATTTCATCTAACTGAATTGCACACTTTGGGTTGTCCTGGTAATAAGCTGCTGGAATTAGTCATTACTAATTTCAGAAATTCTTTTGGAAACAGTATCATTTGATAAAGGAATTTTACAAATTTCATCCCCATACTTGTTCCCATGGACTTTTTCTGACATTTTAATAGCAGCAGGTAACACAAGATCTATCTTGTAGGGCTTTTTAGTTTTTGCAGTTAAATAATAAGTTTCATAAGATGCAAGTAAATACTTTTCATTGACAGTTACAAATTTCTCAAAACATTGTTTTTCTTTATTTGAAGATTTTAAAAGTCGTTCAAAAGATTCCTTTGGTTTATTGCAATATGCTGCATGCTTGGTATTAAGATGATGTTTTAGTTTGGCCGGTTCAATACTCTCCCACAGCCAAAACTTCATTACAAATTAAGCATAGAGGTTTTCCCACATCATCATCATTATTAAAAGTAAATCAATATTGCAAACACGATTTGACATATTTTCTTTTTCTTGTCAATTTAGGTGTACTACTACAACCCAGTAGCAAATACCATGCCATGTTGTCATCAGTATTTTTACCTCTTCTGTCTAAATTTAGCCATTTATCCATAACCATAAAAACCTTTTTGTCCTAAAATATTGATAAATATCACTAATAATTTCTCAAATAAATACTAGCTTTAGTTTATGAAATTACATTTGTGCTTAATTTAAGAAATTGATGTTCACACTTACATACACATATAGCAGGGATGGTGAAGAAATATTATTAAAGGGCTTTTGTCTTGCTGCAATTAAACACTTGTGTTTCTATAAAAGGAGATAACAGCAATTTTTAAAATCAAACATTCTAACACAATATAATCCAAATTTGATGCTTACATGCTGAGGAATGACAGTAGAAAAATATTAAAAGTCTTTATTTTCTGTAATTATTGTGTTTCTCTAAGAGCAGAAAACTTGTATGTATGGTAGAAACACTGCAGCTCATAACATACAATAGCCTTGGATCTGAGCCAAGGTATTTCTTACAGCATTCATAGGTGTTGTGTGGTGTGACAGCATGTGCAGTACAAAGTGCGCATGTTGCGTGTTCAGAACCAATACTGCAATGACGTCGCACAATGCACCATGGACAAGTGCTGCCAGAAACATCTCAGATTCATTACACATTTGATTTTGAGATAATTTTTGGTTGTTGTGTGTTCAGAAACCTTTTACTGTTGCTAGATTTTTCGTGACCGCCACATTCAGTTATGCAACCCCATATGGGATCACGACCCACAGTTTAAGAAGCGCTGGCATAGACCAGCCCTTCTCCGCCCACAGTTCTTACTGAACCAGAAGATATACAATAAATATGACACTTTACCTTGACAAAGACCAGAAGTTTGTTTATGGAAGTGGGTGTCAGAAGGGTTGTGGCTTATGAGTTATTGTGAAGTGTTATGGTTTTTGTAGTCAGGCTGTTTCTTGTGGAATAATTCATGTAAAAACAAACTCAAAATTTGCATTTTCTAAACTTATGTTGTGGCAGAACTGGCTATGTAATCAGTTTCATTTTGTGTGATGTTACATGGTGCTGTTGGTGTCAGCATGTACCAGTTCTTTTCTCAAAGAAAGTATTCATGATAATAAAGGCATGAATCTTCTGTATAGTCTACAAGTCTTTGACCTCTCTCCTTACTTCTTCCTAACCCTGTTCCCATCTTTGCAATGAAGTCATCAAGAATCAAAAAGTAAACTGGTTTAATTTCAAGGGTCTTATTGAGTTCTTCCTGGAATTACTCTACTTCTTCATCCTCTCTGCCCAGTGTGGGTATATAAGATGCATTCTTTTCCATGATGGGCTTTTCTCAAATCCTTATCACAGGTATTGCAATGTGAACTCGCCAAATATCCCATAAAAGGTACTTCTTGTTGCCTTTAAGCCTGCCACAAAACCGTTTTCCCTAATTCCTTCCTTTGCCTCTTCAGAGAGAACCTGTGTGCCATTCTTCATTTAGCTTCTACTTTCTTCTCTCTAATGGTTTTGTTTATGGCAAGAATGTTGAGATTAACATGATTTGTTTCTTCCAGTAGCACAATCTACTTGGTCATTGGACAAGAATCTTACATTTGGAGTACCAAAATCCAAGTTAAAATTTATAAATGGTCTAAAAACTGTGTGATCTTAATACCCTCCAACCCCTTTTCTGCAGCTGTCAATGCAGAAACAGAAGGGGAGGGTCATTTTTGCCTTTTTTAAAAAAAATTTCCTCAGTTGCTATAGCTAAAGAATTGATCACCAAGGAGGTAGTGTAGTGGCGATGAGCCTCTTTCTATACTGAGCTAGTCTGGGCCTTGAAAATCAACATTGGTCTGTTGCTCTTACTGTCCTTGAAGGCTTTCCAGCATAGGCCCTGGAAGCTATGCTTGTCTTGATGCAATATAAGATGACATTGGTGTTCTTGGCTGCCTGATCACTCTGTTGACTTATCTTGGGATTTAAGTTCATTAAACCTTAAGATTGTTTTCAGATGCACACCTATCTAGTTGTACCTCCTCTGGATTTTTGCTGGTAAGGTTGACTTTTTTGAAGCCAAGTATAAGATCTGTCATTTAGCCCAGTTACATTTCATGTTATTTGATCTGGCCCACTCTTCTAGCCTATCAAAATCTTTGGGTAACTGTTTAGATCAACACCTAGTACCTCTGGTGTGGATTGTTTTCCATATGGGCTAAAGTGAGTACATTATGCTTTAAGTACCAGTTTGTGTTTTTCTTATCCTTGCTACATAGGCTGTGTCCCAAAATGTGTATTTTCAGTTGATTCTGACAAATTGACCCATCACTGTTGTGTAATCTGGGATGGGGTGGGTTTTGGTGTATATTCCGTGTGTACTTGGGAGGAATAAAATATATTCTTTGCTTTCCCCATTCATTTTTGTCTGCTAGATGTATTCAGCATTGCACCTTCATTCTTGTATGTCTTTTTGTTGAAATTATATTCAGGTAGGAGTATTCAAATCTCCTACTGTTATTAATTTTCTATCTTTCTTATAAGACTTTGAACTCTTCCTTTATAAATTTCACTGCTTCATTATTTGGGGAATGAATATTTTAAAATGATTATGTTCTCCTTTTGAATACTACCCTTTAAACACAATTTCCTTATTTATGCCTGTTAATACTTTCTGGTTTGAATTCCATTTTCACTATCTAGACTACCACACTACTGTTCTTTGGCCAACTTCATGCCACATCCCGGGGTGGGTACCCTTCCTATTCTCTCTCCCTCCCCCTCAATTTCTAGCTCTGAAACCAGTAATCAAATCAACACTACCATTTCTTGAAAAGACACATCAATCATTTGCCCTATGGCTCCACTAAACACCCATGTGACTTTCCAATTTAGAACACCCCTCCCTGGGGAACCCCCCTCCAGCTTGTTTTTTCCAGTCATTCTCTTAAGGGCAAGAATTGTCTCACTTCTTGTATTTGTATGCCCAGTATATAACGTAGTGTCTGGCACCTAGTAAATTATTTATTTGTTCATTCATTCATTTCATTCATTCTGATCTCCTCAAATACCACTCTTGCTTTTCTTGAGGAAGCTTTACACATTTTGGTCCCCAGGGGTGGGGAACCTGCGGCCTCAAGGCCACATGTAGTCTTCTCAGTCCTTGGGTGTGACCTTTCGACTGAGTCCAGGTTTCACAGAACAAATTCTTTTATTAAGGGGATTTGCTCTCTGAAGTTTAGATTTAGTCAAAGGGCCATGCTTGAGGACCTAGAGGGCCACATGTGGCCTTGAGGCTGCAGGTTCCCCACCTCTGGCTTTAGTCTCTTGGGCTGCTAGGTGGCACAGTGGATAGAGCACTGGGGCCTGGAATCAGAAAGACTTATCTTCCTGAGTTCAAATCCAGTCTCAGACACTTACTTCCTAGCTGTGTGACCCTGGACAAGTCACTTCACCCTCTTTGCCTCAGTTTCCTCATCTGGAAAATGAGCCGGAGAAGGAAATGGCAAACCAGTATCTTTGCCAAGAAAATCCCAAATGGGTTCACAAAGAATTGGACCCGATGGAAACAGCACAGTCACAACAACTAGTCTCTCAGCTGTAATCTGTGTTAATGTTTTCTGTGTTGAATGAGGACTGGGTAAGGGAACTGGGGATGATGGCTAAACATGAAGAGTTAGAAGGAGATATGATAGCTGTCTTCAAGCGTTTGAAGGACTAGCATACAGAAGAGGAAATTGACTTTATTCTGCTTGACCCCAGTGGGCAGAACTGGGAGCAATAGATAGACATTACAGAGAGGTGGATGGAAGGAGACACTTTCTGAGAAGTAGAGTTTTCTTTTTTTCTTTTTTGAAATTTTTGTTCCATAAATTAACCCATTTATTGTTGAACTATGGGCTACAAATATTTGATAAGAAGATTTTACTGGTCTTTCAATTCCTTCAGTCTTCTGATGGCAGATCTGACTGTGACTGCAGAGGTGGTATTGTAGGTCCATGCACCACCAGCTGCTGTTTTCATACACAATGCCACATATTCACAGCCCGTGTCTTCATTTTGTTCTCACCACAGAAGGAACAGGTATACTTGGCATGCTAGCTTATTTCAATTTTCTTCACCATTTTTCTGAGGGATACACCATAACATGTTCCATGCTTACCAACAATTCTGACCTTCTTGGTATGGTTAACCCTGTTGCCAGTTGCGGGGCCAGAGCTCAGAGAAGGAGGTAGAGTTTTCTAAAAGGGAAAAGGCCTACTCCTGTAGGTTCTTCATCATAGGTCCTCCAGCTGGGATTGGACATTCTTTGCAGGTTGGCTTTGATCACCTTTGGGTTCTCTTCCAACTCTGAAATGCACTTCCTCTAGTCAAATATTGTTGGATTCTATTTTCCAATGCACTCCATAACCCAGCTTCCCCCTTTAAAAAAAAATTTATTGTTGCCTTTTGTTTTTTAAACCATAGCATTCTCCCTTAATCTCTTCTGCTGCCTAAACCTTTGCTCATAACAAAGACATTTACACAAAGCTGACACCCAGACCAGGTCTGACATTGTATACTTCCTTTTCATCAAGAGAAGGGTATGTATGATTCCTTCTGGTTTCTCCTGGACCAGGATTGTTCCTTGCTGTTCACTGGTGTTCTGCCTTATTTACGTTATTATAATCATTGTATATATTATTTTATTCCTTCTGCTTTATCTGTGAATTTTTTATATGTTTCTATGAATTCCTCCTTTATTGTTACTTATGGCCCTGTGATATTCCATTCCATTCATATGACACAAATTTGTTTAGCCATTCCCCCAGTTGAAGGGTACCCATTTTATTTCCAGGATTGGTAATTTGTTTGTTTTGCTGCCATAAAGAGTGCTGCTATTAATATTTTATTATATATAGCAGAACGTTTTAAACTTTTTCCACTCATGACCCCTTCAGTGCTTTTTAAACTGTGAGTGGTGACTAGGACCTTTCTTTCAGCCATTGGTCTCCCTGGAGTATATATACCCAGTAGATCTGGGTTAAAGGGTATGAACAGCTTAATGACTTTTCTTGCATTATTCCAAATTGATTTCCAGAATGGTTGGTCCAACTCTGAGCTCCACCAACAGTGTATTAGTGTACCTATCTTCACACAGCCCCACCAACATTGACCATTTGTCATTGTCATTGCCACTCTTGTATTTGGAGTTAAGTGCATTTATACTTAGTGTTATTATGGTTCCTTCAGTTCTTTTCTTGAATTATTATTTGGTTTTTCAGAAGGTAAAACAAACTTTAATTACTTGTCATTAAAACAAATGACAGTACTAAACAAGATTCCTATATTTTATGCTATTAGCAATTTGTTTCTCTATTTCTACCCCTTCCCCTCCACATACCCATTTAATAAAAATAGAAGCTTCACTTTCAGTTCGCCTTACTCCCCCACACCCCAAATTCCACATTCTTTTTCTTCTCTATTTATCTTAGATGATTTATCCAATACTACACTTAAGTTACGTTAACAGTTTATCTAGTTTAAAGGTATATGTATTTTTGTAAGCACTTCTCTTCCATTCCATTCATAAACCAGAATTTATTCAGCTATCCTCCCGTGGATGAGCACCCACTTCCTTTCCTTCTTTGTGATATTATAAAAAAGAGCTGCTCTAAATATTTTAGTAAACATATACGGGACCTTTCCTTTTGCCTGTGACCTCTTTGAAGAATTATGCCCATTAGTGGTATCAGTGGGTCAAAGTATGTGAACAGTTGTCCTAACATAATTTCAGAGTGTTTTCCCAAACAACTGGACAAATTCAGAACTCCATTAATGGTGTATTGTATATTCTCTATCTTGCCTTTTTTCATCATTTTTCTCTTTTTTTAAAATTTCATTCACATAGCTTCAGTTCCTCCCCTGGGAATTTTTAATTGTTCCAAGTTCTTCTGTTACCTTTCATGATCTTCTCAGTGTTAATTCTTCCTTGAATTATTGAAGCAAGTCATTTATCCATTTGAGAATGCCCTTTGGGATAGCTTGCACTGTTCCCTTTCTGCATCACTACTGCTGCTTTTGGCATTTGCTTCAGCTGATTCTTGAATTTTAAAAAATCATCAGCTCTTTTTTTGGTTTATTAATTTCCTTTAGAGAGGGGAAATTTCAATTTTTCTTATAATTTAAAAATTGTTTCCCTTATTTTTGATATTTTGTTTTTACAGGAGATTATAAAGAGGCAAGCTATTCTATCCTTTTTCTGAAAGCCTCCTCTTCTCTGGGCGAAACATCATAAGTTCTTTTAGCCATGTGCATATGCCATGGCAGGGGAGTGGGAGGGAGAGGGAGAATGAGATTCCTTTCCCTACATGCCCTCCAATGGATATGCTCTAGTTTGTTACTGTTCCTCTTAAGATGTGATGCCAAGGGGTAGCTAGGTGGCACAGTGAGTAGAACACGGGCCCTAGAGTCACGAGAACCTGAGTTCAAATCCGGCCTCAGACACTTGACACACTTACTAGCTGTGTGACCTTGGCAGGTCACTTAACCCCAATTGCCCTGCTTTCCCCCCTCCAAAAAAAAAGATGTGATGCCAAGAATTAGATAGGATACTCCAGACATGGTCATGTCTGGGAAGAGTGAAGAAAACTACTTCCATCTTTCAGGATGTTATTCTTTCTTAACATAGACCACAATTTCCATTTTCTTTTTTTGGCTGCCACATAACACTCTTGACTACGAATTTTTTTTTTACCTGAGTATAATCTTTTATCATTCCATCTTTCCCTCTGCCTTACAAACCCTGACTCTGTTGTTCTTCTTCGCCGCAACTTCCAAACCTTCCACCCCTTTATTTTTCTCCAAGGCAATCACCTCTGTACTGGCTATACTCACCTCCCTTCCCTATGTTGACTCCCTGATGATTCAGTTCAACTCTGTGCTGTCATCCATACTCAAATCCTTTGCCCACTTGTCCTTTCCCTGGTCATGCTTTGCATCATTCTCACCATCCACCACATGCTGCTGAACATGGGTCCACTTCCAATTTACTTGAGTCTCAACTGGGTCCTCATTCAAGCCTCCCATGGCCCTGTTCCACTCTCCCACCCCCTCACCGCCCCACCCCCTGCAGCTGAGGACCTTCATTGAAAAAATTGAGCCCATTCATTGAGAACTTCTTATCTGTTCCTCATAATGTCATCTTCTTCCACTGTCTCTTATTTCACTCCTGTCTCACGTGAAGAGATGGGCTTTCTCTTTGCCAAAGCCAACCACTCTACATGCACCCTTGATTCTATTCTATTCTACCTTTTGCAACAGATCAGCCTCTCTGTCATCCTCACTCTCTTTCTAATCTTCAATTTCTCTTTGTGTACTAGCCGTTTCCCCAATACCTTCAAACATGCCCATGTGCTCCCCATCTTCAAAAAACCATCACTTGATCCTACCATCTCTGCTAGCTGTCATCTTATGTCTGTCATCCCTTTTTCAGCCAGACTTCTACACTAGGCACCTGCGCTTTCTATATTCCCACTCACTTCTAAAACCTCTATGGTTTGGCTTTTGACCTCGTCATTCAAGTAAAACTACTTTCTGCAGCGTTAGCACTGATTACTTAATTGCCAAATCTAATGACTTTTTCTCATTCCTCATCCTTCTTGATCTCTTTGCAAGATTTGACACTATCAGTTTCTTCTCTCCTCACTAGATTATCTTGACATTATCTTTCTATGTCTCCTCCTACCGTCTGACTACTCCTCAGTCTTTTTGTTGTATCTTCCTCGAGGTCATAGACTCTAACCGTGGTCCAAGGCTCTGTCTTGTACCCTCTTCTGTTTTCCCTCTATACTACTGTACTTGGTGTTTTCATCAGTTCCTGTTGCTTCAGCTCTCTCTATTCAAATGATTCCCAGGTCTCTGTATGCATCCCTCATCTCTCCTGAGCTCTAGTCTCTCATTAACAATTTTTACCTTTTTGCACATTTCAAGCTGGATGTCTCAAACTCATCATATCAAAAATGGAGCTTGTTATTTTCTTCCTACCCTTCTTCTCTTCCCTTGTAAAAACAATTACTTTTTTTAATAAACAAAAATCTTTTTTCTCTCTCTCTCATCTCCCCTTCCTTTCACTGGAAAAAAAATTGTAGCAAAAAATACCTAGTCAAGTAACAAAAATATGTAGTCAAAGGAAATAAAATCCTGCACTGGCTATGTGCAGACATATATCTCAGTCCGCATCTTGAGTCCACTGCTTCTCTGTCAGGAGGTAGGTAGTATGTCTCATCATGGGTCCTCTGGTTGGTCATTACATTGATCAGAATTTTTAAGCCTTTCAAAGTTGTTTGTCTTTACAGTGTCCCTCTTATTATAAAAATTGTTCTCTTGGTTTTTTGTTCACTTCACTTCACATCAATACATACAAGTCTTCCCAGATTTCTTTTAAACCATCCCCTTCATCATTTCTTACAGGACAATAGTGTTCTGTACATTCATACACCGTAATTTGTTCAGCCATTCCCCAAGTGATAGGCATCTCCTCATTTTCCAGTTCTTTGCCACTATAAAAGCAAAAAAAGAAAAAGAGCTACTACAATTTTTGTACATACGGATCCTTTTCTTCTTTCTTTGACGTCTTTGGGGTAAGGCCTGGTAGTAGTAGCAGCAGCAGCTGTTGTCTCGTCACCATCGTCACCATCATCATCATCACCATCACCACCACCACCACCATTACCACCAGATCAAAGGATATGCACAGTTTAGTAACTTCAGGGGCATACTTTTTTTTTAAATGACTGTACTCATAGCTCCACCAATAGTGAATTCATGTGCCTGTTTTCCTGCAGCCTCTCCAGCAATGGTTCTTTTTCTGTCAGCTTTGCCAATCTGACAATGAGGTGGAACCTCAGGGTTGCTTTAATTTGTTGTGGGCAAGTTGTTCTTGATTATAACCCCATATTCTTTGCCTTCTGCAATGTTGTATTCCAAACTCTTGGCACCTGTAGGGTAGTGGCTGCTAAATCATGTGTGATCCTTATTGTGGTTCCTCAGTACTTGAATTCTTTCTTTCCTTCTGCTTGCAGTATTATTTCTTTTATCTTTTCTTTTATCTTTATTTCTTTTATCTGGATTTTGTCTGTAATGTTCCAGGGGGGTTTTCATTGGGGGTTTCTTTCAGGAGATGACTGATAGATTCTTTCTATTTCCCTTTTGCCCTCTGTTTCTAAGATAGCTAGGCAATTTTCTTTTATAATTTCTTGAAATATTATATCTAGGCTCTTTTTTTGGTTGTGGCTTTCAGGTAGTCAAATGATCTCTAAATAGTCTCTCCTTGATGTGTTTTCCGTATCAGTTGTTTTTGCTATGAGATACCTTACATTTTCTGTTTTTATTTTCTTATCCTATTTTTATTTTAAATTCTACTTTTTCAGTCTTTTGACCTTGTTTTAATATTTTTGGTTATCTCATGGAGTCTGGCTTCTGTTTGGTCCATTCGATTTTTAGGGAGTTTATTGCTTGGGCAAGGTTTTGTACCTCTTGTGCCAAGCTATCACTTCTCTTTTCAGTTCTTTCTTCCATAGTTCTCTTTTCTTTTCCGTTTTTTCCCTTTAGTGCCGTAATTTCATTTATAAAACATTTTTTAACTTAAAAAGAAACTCGTTTCACATCTTCCAGGATTCTGTGAATTTGTGCCCAAGCTGTGTTTTTCTTTGAGGGTTTGCTTGTAGTTATTTTAGAATTATTTTCTTCTTCTGGGTTTGTGTCTTGAGCATCTCTGTCACTATAAAAGTGTTTTATGATATTATTCTTTTTTGCCTAGTGCCTCCGGGAACTTCTGGAGGGAATGTCTAAGTGGTTCTGTTGCTGTTTTCTTGGGGTATTGAGTGTTAGATTATTCCTGGTTATTAGGGACAGCTCAGGCTGGGATGCTCCCAAAATGGTCTGATCCAGAACAGAATCTGATGGCTACCCCTTTGGTCTGAGCTCTCCAAGTTCTTGACCTGGATTTGGGTCTGAGCGACAGGCTTGTGGGTTTACCACCTTTGGAGTTTCAGTAGGTTGCTGCTGGACTCAGCCCCTACCAGCCAGTGGGAAAGCTCTGCTGATCCAGGAAGATCTGCAGGCTCTCCTTCGGTCTGGGATTTCTGCCCTGGTTATTCCTCTGCAGGCTTCAGGCTTGGTTAGAACTGAGTTGGAACTGAGACCTCGCCCTGCTCCTGGGGGTCCAAGTCTTCTTGCTTCTGAACTTGCTCCTCTCACTCACTCAGTGCATAGCATAGGGCTTATGAACACTCCTTACCCTAAAGTGCCACTCCTAGGCAGCAGTTCCTTCTTCAGGCCTCCCTGGATGTGTGACCTGGAACTGGTTAGTGAGTAACAAAGGTGCCAGTTTAGCACCTGTTTTCACAGCCTGCATGAGGTCATGATGCTCCAGTATGGGTGTGGGACCTCATCTTGTCTCAGTGCATGGCCTCGGTTGTCTTTTGGTCCCTGAGTGCATACTACTGGCCAGACCCTGTTCCCCTGTGTCCCTGGACCTCTGACTGTCTTCCTATGCCCACCTGTGCTGGAAGAATGACTCAATGTGCTGGTTATTTGATTTCTTGATCAAGATTCAGTCTAGTATGTTTACTAGATCTGTTAAGAAGGGGGTGATTTTTTTTTGGAGCCCACTCTATTTCTTCCTGCTACTTCACCATCTGGGCTCTACTCTCTCTTCTAGTTTAAACATTTCCAGTGCCTTCGGCTAATCCTTGTATGACATGAACTCAAGGCCCTTCTCCATCTTGGTTGCTCAGCTCTGATTAGTAAGCCCTCTAGCTTACCAATGTCTTTGTTAAATTGAGGTACCCATAGTACTCCACATGTGGTCTGATCAGGGCCAAGTACAGAGGGATCATTCCTGGAAGCCATATCTTATTCCTATACCTTATATAAGTTATATATACCTTAGACCTCATCCTTATTCCTGGAAGCTGTACTTCTTAATGCAGCCCAAGTTTACATTTGCCTCTGGGCTGCCATATCACATTACTGGTTCATATTTTCAGTCCACTAACCCTCTGGATCTTTTTCAGAAAAATTGTTATATGGATTGTCTTCCTTTGTCTGATTTTTACAGAATTGAATTTTTTAACCCAAGCATAAGGCTTTGTGAGCAGGTAGGTGGCACATGGATAGAGTGCTGGGCCTGGAGTCAGGAAGACTCATGTTTGTAAGTTCAGATCTGGCCTCAGACACTTCCTAGCTGTGTGACCCTGGGCAAGTCACTTCACCCTGTTTGCCTCAGTTTCCTCTTCTGTAAAATGAACTGGAGAAGGAAATGGCAAACTAATCCAGTATTTCTGCCAAGAAAACCACAAATGGGGTCACGAAGAGTTGGACATGACTGAAAAACGACTGAACGACAAAAAAGACCATGTTCATCCCTACTGAATTGCACCTAAGTAGATTTAGCCTAATGCTCTAGCCTGTCAGGATCCATCGAGTGTATTAGCTGTATGGTGTAGCAGTGAGAGCCCTGGATTCAGAGTTAGGGGATCTAAGTTCAAATCCTCACATTGCTACTACTTGTGGTCTTGGGCAACTCATTTCTCCTCTCTGGGCCTCTGTTTCCTCATTCATAAAGTAAAAGTATTGGACTCAGTGGGCGTGGACTTCTAAGGTCTCTTCCAGTTTGAAATCTATGATTCTCTGATCTCCACCATTAATGAGCATGCCATCAATGCCTTGATTCAAGTCATTGTTTGAAGTGTTACATGTTAGCCCAAGGTCAAACATAGGTCTTTAGAGAATTCTTCTGGAGACTTCCTGCCAAGTTGTCCAGAAGAACAATATCTACAATCACTCCAACAGTACGAATGAAAAGAGCCCCCAAAGGAAGCTGGCCTGGGAGTAATTGAAAAGCCAATAATGGTCCCAGAGAACAGATAATGAAACCTATTACCTTCCTTTGAGGAGCAAGGCCAGGACTTCAAGGGCAGAATGTCGCATGCACATAACGTTATCAGACATAGTCACAGTATCAGTTGTCTTAGCTTATCTCTTTTTCTTTGTTATAAGGGAGGATTCAGTCCCCAGGGTGGCGAGGGCAGCACATACCCCAAAATGACCCTGATGTTAAAAATACAAGGTATCAATAAAATGGCTTTTTTTTAAAGTAATGGACAGGTAAGTGAGATTGCCACTCGCAGCTGACATCAGTCCCCTTGTTCTTTGTTTGTTCCCGTTCCCTACTATAATCTCTCAGTTCTTGTCTTTATCCTCTTTCAAAGCTTGCTTGAAATATCACTTTTTCCAAGAAATCTCTTTGGTAGGAGAAAATTGAAAGCCTGTGAAAAACCTGGTTTAAAATGAATTACTCTTGTAAAGTTTGGTCTAGAATGCCTACTCTGAGTGAAGAGCTTGGACCCAACAAAGTAAAACACTCCAAAATGCCAGAACAAAAGGATGCATTTGTCTTGTCTGGTTGCATTTGCATCATTTTACTTATCAGTAGATTGGGCAGAGGACTCTGGTTCTGGAGTGACATTCAAAGCCTACTTCTGATGGATGAGGTGGCCTGGGGCGAGTCACTCCTCCTCTGTAAAGTGGGGTGGTTGGGTGAGATGGCCCCCAAGTTTCCTTCCAGCTCTGGATCTCTGATCCTTAGAATCATATGGGTATTCAGAAGGAAGGCAGCATTGGAAAAAGCATAAGATTTGGATGGTGTGGGGTCTGGGGAGGAGATTTCAGCTTGATCATAATATGAAAAAAAAACAACCCACTGAGGAAAAAGGCAAGAATAACCCGGGAGTTATGGCAGTGATTATCAAAGAGACTGGCCTGACTAGCATAGTTTATTTTTGTTGGATGATGACTCAAGATAAGATTGTATTGGTAGGGCTAAGAATCTTGAATTCTTGGCTGAGGCATTTGGACTTAACTGTTAAACAGACTCCCCTCCCTTCATGCCCCCATTTCTGTACCATTCTCCTTAGTCAGGATTTTACCACCTTTAGACAATCACTTCTGTGTCTCAGTGATTATGAAATAGGCTTGTAACTAGTATGATATTGTGAGATTTGGGTAATTGAGCCTGACTTACTCCTGCTGAAATGTGATTTCCTCAAGAGCTCCACTCATAGCCCTACTGTGGCATTATAGAAGAAATGTAGTAGACTCGATTTCTTTTGATGGGGGACTCCCCGAGCTGGAAATGGAAATACTCGACTTAAACGTGGCATTATTTCATCTTTTGTTTTTGTTTTGTTTTTTTTTAGACTATACCTATGATTTTATAGGTCTGGGGAGGCCCCCTCTGCCTTCAGAGATCATCCATCACCTGTTCTGTACATTCTAGTCTTAGAAAAGCTGCCCAGAGTCACACAGCCAGTGGACAGCAGAGGCCTGGTCCATCTGCCTTGGAAGCCGGCTCTCTAGCATCTATTCCACATGGCCTCTCTCGTGCTTCTCACAGGAAGTGATTTTTATTTTGTCCATTTTTTATAAAAATCCTAATTTCACCCATCTCTCCATTGCCACAGGCCTTCTGGTTGGGACGCTTGATTCAGTCTTAGATTCAACTGCGAAAGTGGCTCCATTCCGCATCCTCCATCAGACGCCAGGTTCTCAGGTCTATTGGTCCATCGCATGTGGTAAGTGGGGCTTTGAGAGTGTCTCTCCGTTTGAAATGAAGAGGACTAAGAATTTGTTTGGACCCATCATTCTGTCTTCTAGTTGTCTAGCTTGTGCTATGAAAACCCATCTGTTACCATGTTGGGATATAATAGTAAGATTTTCTGTTATTGTATTTTTGACAAAAATGACATAATACTTTTCTCTTTTTTTGCCCCTCACCCCAAATTCCCATCTGGTGTGGAGGGCAGTCCATTAACAGTATAGATTCTAGCCATGCCATGCTAGTCCATCTGTCATACCTAGTCAGTCAGTCAATAAACATTTATTAAGCACTTCCTATATACCAGGCATTGTGCTAAGCACCGGCGGTACAAAAAGAGGCAAGAGACAGTGCCTACCCTGGAGGAGTGCCCAGTCTAATAAGAGAGACAACATGCAAACAACTATGTAAAAACAAGCTATAGATAGGGTAGATAGGAGATTATTAAGAGGGGTTGGGAAAAGCTTCCTGTAAAAGATGGGATTTTAGTTGGGACTTACAGGGAACCAGGGAAATCAGTCCTACTGCCCTTATTACTTTCTCCTGCTCATCCTTTTAATACCTTTCTGGGTGTAGCCCTTCGGAAGATCAAGATCCTAGTCCAGAAGTTCTTCCTTCTTCCCCGCCCCAATAGTCCACACACTGACAATCTGACACTGATTCTGTCAGTCAATAAACATTTATTAAGCACCCAATGTGTGCTGAGCACTGGGGATACAAAAAAAGGGTGAAAGACAATCCCTGCCCTCAAGGGGCTCACAATCTAATGGTAGAGACAACAAGCAAACAAATTCTGTACAAACAGGCTATATACGGGATTGATAGGAAGTAATCAGTAGAGGGAAGAAATTGGGGTTGACATGTGAACCTGCCAGATGAACCTCTTCTACATGCTCACTTAACTTTAGAGAGAGAGAGAGAGTGTGTGTGTGTGTGTGTGAGGTGCCCTGGAAATATATGATGAACTGTGTAGCAGGGGAAAATGTTTGCCAGGATTTTTAGCTAACAATATTCAGATGTTTGCTTTGAAATCCAAACCACAAGGACTGCTTGTTGCTTAGCTTTTTATGCTATTGTAATATTGGTCTAATTAGATTCTGAGATTTCTACCTTTCCTTTTTAAAGTCGAGTGTGAGACTCCTTTGTTTTCTCTTGTGAGTAGGTGCTTTTTCTCAAGCTGCACATGACCTATGAATTTCTGCAGTTCATATATGTAGGTAAAGAATGTATAAGTTACATGGAGACAAATATGCCCCTTGTTTTTGGGCTTGCTATTTCATTCTTCAGTGTGACTGGCAGATTGCTTCCTCTCTGACTCTTTTAAACCCAATACTGCATCTGGCCTTTGTGGTCACAAGCCTGTTGACGTGAAAGGTCCATGTCATTCCCAGCCTAATGGATGAATTGGTAACAAAGGTTTAACGTCTGTCCATGTAGAAATCCATCTTCTTTGGCCATTTTTTTCTGAAAAAGAAACACGTACATTACCTATTCTGAATAAACTGGAATCAAAGAGGAATAGGACCCATTGGCTGAGTGGCATTATCCTTCTTTGTAAAGAACCAGAAATGAGCATATACTGGAAGCCTCCTTCAGCTTTTAAATGGCAGTCATAACAAACTGTCCTAATAGGTTTGGGGAACACCTTTTATGGATCTCTATTATGTGTATGCTTGACTCATTTCAAAAATGCAAGATTCTTTAAGGGAAAAAATAATACTTGCCGGGATTGATTTCCACATGCATCAAAATGCTCAAAAACTGGACTAGGAGAACCAGGGGCTATAGCACTACACTGATGGAGAAGGTGATAGATGGGTCTTGTTGCTTAATGGACAACTTTATTTAGGGTCTGATTGCAACAGCTGGTTCCTCTATGTGTCTGTGTGTATTATGGGTCCCTTTCCCATCATTAAGTAATGCAAACAGGAACCCCCCTCCATCTTTGGGGAGACAGATTTCCTTTCAGCATAAGAAACAACTATACCATCAAATTGCATAAAGCTATTATTGCTTGCCACATTTTCATTGTTCTTTGAAGAAGTCTTTGTTTCCACAGCTCTAATCTGGAATCGATAGAGAGGAAAAGGCCTCCCCCCAAATATTACTTGTGATCAGTTACTACTTGAAGTAGAAATGTGAGCTGACATTCTCAGTTGATGTAGCTACATTTGATGCTTTCTTCTTCATAATAAGCATGGACTTCTTAGAGAAGGAGTGCTTAACAGCACCCCCCCCTTGTTTTGTTCAGATCCCCAGCTCTCACTGCTCTCCCCCTTCTGCCTGAGAAACTGTTTCATCCAAAGACACCTACTTAGCAGAGAGGAAAAAACAAACCAAACCAAACCCTTGCCATCAAGGAGCCGAGCTATACAAGACTCCAGTAATTGCTTTTCGAAAATATAATAGGGACATCAGAGCTTGGCAGCTGTATTAGATAGAAACCATGTGTTTGGCTGTGGGTGGGTGTGTGGGCGGCTGGGTGTGTGGGTGTATGTTAAAGTTGCTGTATGAACATGCTGGATTAACCTATTCTAGCCAGTCACCTAGCTTGCTTTAAGAGATAGCATGCCCCAGAGATATATGCAGTGTGTGTATATCTATGCATATTGTAAATATGTACACACTTAGGCACCATTATAAATGCACACACAGAGACACATTATCAATATACAGATCCACAGGCACATTGTAAATGCATACACATGGGCATGTTGTAAATATATGGGCACACACAACCGTAGTGTAAATTTGCATACGCACATACATAGATGTGTGTGTACATTGTAAACATACAGGCACACTTGTGCATATTACAAATGTACACCTGGGCACACTTGAGCATATTGTAAACATATGGGCATGCATAGGTGTGTGGTAAATATATGGGCATATAGAAATAGTGGAAAAGTACAGGCACACTTGTACACATAAATATACATATGGGCATACTTGTGCATATTTAAACATACAAGCACATTTGTGGATGTTTTAAATATGTAGGCACATGTAGGTGCATCGTAAATATATACCTATGGGGGCAGCTAGGAGGCACTGCAGCGGATAGAGTGCTGGGCCTGGAGTCAGGAAGCCTCTTCTTCCTGAGTTCAAATCTGGCTTCAGACACTTATTAGCTGTGTGACCCTGGGCAAGTCATTTCACCCTGTCGGCCTCAGTTTCCTCATCTTTCAAATGAGCTGGAGAAGGAAATGGCAAACCACTCCAGTATCTCTGCCAAGAAAACCCAAATTGGGTCACAAAGAGTTGCACATGACTGAAAACAACTGAACAGCAACAAATATATACCTACTTGTGCAGTCAGTCAATAAGCATTTATTAAGTGCTTGTTTCCTATGTACCAGGCATGTTCTGAGCACTGGGAATTCAAAGAAAGGCAAAAACAATCTCTGCCCTCAAGGAGCTCCCAGTTTAATGGGGGAGATAACATGCAAACAACTGTGTATAAACAAGATATAGATAGGATAAATGAAATAATCACAGAGAGAAGCAACTAGCATTAAAAGGGAAGGGAAAAGGCTTCCTGCAGAAGGTAGGATTTTAACTGAGACCTGAAGGAATCCAGGGAAGAAGCTAGGAGCCAGAGACAAAGACAGAGAGCATTTCAGACATAGAAGACAGCCATTGAAAATGCACGGAGTAGGGAGACAGAGTGTTTTGTGATATGATCAACAGGGAGGCCAGTTTCACTGGGTCCTAGGTTCCTGGAAAGATAGCAAAGGGCCAAGTTGTAAAGGACTTTAAAAAATAGAATTTTTATATTTGATCCTGGAGGTAATGGGATTGAGTGAGGGAGGATGTGATATGATCACACCTGTGCTTTAGGAAGATCACTTTGGTAGCTGAATGAAGGATGGGCTGGTGTAGGGAGAGACTTAAGGAAGAGAGACCAGCCAGTAGGCTGTTGTAATAGTACAAGCATGAGGCCTGTACTAGGGTAGTGGCAGTGTCACAGAAGAGAAGGAGGCATATTCAAGAGATGATGTGAAGGTGAATTGATGGAACTTGGCAATAGATTGGATATGGGGGTGGGGCGTGAGAAGAGAAGAAGGGGTCAAGAGTGACACCTAAGTTGGGAGCCTGGGAGATTAGGAGGATGGAGTTTCCTCTGACAGTAATAAAGAAGTTAGGAAGGAGGGGTAGGTTTCGGGAGAAAGATAGTGAGTTCAGTTTTTGATATTTTGAGTTTAAGGGACATCCAAGTGGAGATGTCCATAAAGGTAGTTGGAGATGTAAGAGTGGAGGTCAGCAGAGATGGAGGTCAGCATCTGGATAACTAGATTTGAGAATCATCTGCCTTGAGATAATTACATCCATGGGAGCTGCTGAGATCATTAAGTGAATGAGGTATGGCACACTTACAATGTGCACATTCCAAGTACACACATAGGCATATTGTAAATATACACACACTTGTGCTCACACTATGCTCCACAGTAGTTGCCTTGCCCTTGCACAGGTTTCCCCCCGCTTCCAGCAAGATGCAGTAGTCTGACACCCTGGAATGAGTCCCCCCAAGGCCAAACACTCATTAGACTGGGAGCTTCTTGAGGGCAAAGACTGTTTGGGGCCTTTTTTTTGTATTCCTAGCACTTAGCACAGTCCCTGGCACATAGTAGGTGCTTTATAAGCGATTGTTGATGTGATTTGATGCATATGGGCACATTGTAAATGAACTGACACCCATAGGTGCATTTTAAATACACACCTAGGCACACACTTAGGTGTATGTATAGTATAAAAACTTTCTTGTTGTCACAGTAAGTTAATTAAGTTCATGGAGCCCTTACTCATTCCTGTTGAAATATCCATTGCCCTGATTAAGAATTTTTCTTTCTCCTACTACTGTTACTTTCTGTGTTGCCGAAACAAGAGTCGTAGATTGTACATTTAGACCTAGAAGGGAACTTAAAGGTCATCAAATCCAACCACCTAATTTTACAAATGAGAAAACTGAGGCTTAGAGAGCTAAAGCAACTGATAGGAGATTACTCATAGGCCCCTAGCTTTATAACCTACAAGGAGGCCATCAAAGACTATGGCGCCCAACCTCCTCCTGTTCCTGGGGAGGTAATAGAAGCCAGAGAGCTGACTGAAGGGACTGGTGTGAGATCACTCCTAGGATTCTAGATTCATAACTGGGAAGGCCCTCAGAGACTGTGCCATCTAACTGCCCCCCCTTCCTGTTACTGAGGCCTATCGAGCTAAAGCCACTGGGAAGACACTGTGCCATCTAACCACCCCCACCCCCGCTTCTGTTACTAAGGCCTAGAAAGCAAAAGTGACTGCTGTGAGATTCCCTCTTAGGCACCCAGAACTTGAGGCAGCAGGGCCCTTAAAGGCCTTGGAATCCATCCCTCTCCTGTTACCCAGGAGGAAATGGTGGGCTAGTGAGTTGAAGGGACCGATATGAGATCACCTACGTAGGCTTCTGTATTCATGACCTACAAGGCCCTCAGAGACTGTGCAGTGTCCTCCTCTTAACTGAGGAGGAAACTGAGGCCAGGGAGCTGAAGGGACTAGGGTGAGATAATTCCCAGGATTCCAGATTCATCCGTGACAGGGTCCTCAGAGACTGTGCAGTCTAACCCTTTCCTCTTACCGAGGAGGAAACTGAGGCCAGGGAGCTGAAGGGACTTCCTCATGGTTACACATAGCTAATAGCATTTACATAATGTTTTAAGGTGCTTAAAGAATCCTTTATTTATATTTGTTGTCTCACTTGCTCCTCACAACAAACCTGGGAGAGAGGTGCCATTATTATCCCATTTTTTAGCTGAAGAAACTCTGGCTGTGAGAAATTAAGTGACTTGTCCAGGGCCACGCAGCTTGTAGTACCTTTTTTTTTTTTAAGTAAGTGTCTGCAGCAGGATTTGAACTCAGATTTTCCTGAATCCTACTGTGTCAACTAGCTGCCTATATTACATATAAGACAATAGATCTAGGGTTGGAAGGGACCTCAGAGGTCAAGTCCAACCTTTTCATTTTATAGGGGAGGAAACTGAGGCCCAGAGAAGGGAAGGGACTTAAGGTCACACAGAAAATCCTTGATTTGGAGCTGAAAGGGCCTTAGAGATGATCTAATCCAAGCCCTTCATTGTACCCATGTAGAGGATGAGGCCCAGAGAGTTTAACTGACTTACCCAGGGTTACACAGGTGGTGTCAGAAACAGGATTTGAACCCAGATGAGTCTCCCTTTGTAAATGGGGGGGGCAATTAAACCAACCTCCACTCACAGATCAGGGTTACACAGGTGGTGTCAGAAGTAGGATTTGAAGCCAGATGAGTCTCCCTTTGTAAAGGGGGGAAAAACAAGGCAACCCCCACGCACAGATCATGGTGTCTGAAAGCAGATTCGACAACATTCCACCCCCGGGGTCCTCTTCCTTTCCTTGAAAGGAGGCAGGTGCATTCATTCCCTCTTCTTTTCTCTTCTCTTCTCCTGAGCCAAGGTTTGTCATTTGAATATCCTGGCATTGATTTTTTGTTCTTTTCATTTACATAGTCATAGTCATTGTGTATGTTATTTTCCTGTTTCTGCTGACTTCCCTCTGTATCGTTTCATACTCACTGTAGTATACATCTAGAAACAGAATATGTGCCCATTAACGGAGAATTCCTAAACAAATTGTGGCCCACGGCTATAATGGAATATTACTGCTCCAGAAGACTTAACAAATGTATGGAATTTGAAGAAGCACGGGGAGAGGGAAGACTCTGAGAGAGATCCAAAGTAAATGGCTGTTAATATAATAAAGATGACAACTCTCCCAAATAAATGATTTCATGCCGTATCAGTCACAATACATTGGTATTTAGAGAAATTATAGCATTAGATAGATAAGATAATAAAGCTCATGGAAGAAGAGCAAAAGGACAAGACCGTCAAGGGAAATTGAGGGAGGAAAAGGAAGAGGAACTGGCACTGATCTCTCAAATTATTTACAAATCAGTAATCACGAAAACTGTTGTACTAGGTAGGAATTTTTAAAAAGATCAGTGGAACAGATGGGGTAATCATGATCAAGAACCAAATATACACAGTGGACTAGCGTTTTCTAAAGCTAAGGTCACAAAACACTGGGAAATGAAATGTGATTTGACAAAACCTGAAGACAACATTGGAAAACAGTTTGCAAAAATAGAAGGAGACCCACATCTCATACCCCATAATAAATTTTAAATAGCTCAATGATTTAAATGTTTAAGAAATCATCTTAAAATGACAAGATAATGGAATGTTATACCTTTTAACTGTGGAGAAGTTAAAAAATTAGACTTTCATGATTTAGAGGGAATTATACAGGACAAGATAGATGAATTTAGTTGTATAAAATTAAGCTTCTATGCAACAAAAAGAAATGCATCCAGAGTGAAAAGGAAAGAAATGGAGTAGGGGGAAAAATCTTTGCAGTAATGTCACTTTAGAAAGCTTAACAACCCAAATCTGTAAGTAATTGACTCAAGTATATAAGAATAAAAAACATTCTGTAATACATTAATGACCAAAAGATAAGAACAGACAGTTCTCCAAAGAGGAAAAGTTATCAGTAACCATATGATTCAAATTCTCCAGTAATGGTAGGAGCCTTAGAGCCACCTAGCCCAATCTATAGCTAAACAAACAAGAATTCTCTCTCCCCCTCTCTCCCCCTCTCTCCCTCCCTCTCCCTCTCCCTCTCCCTCTCCTTCCCCCCCCCCACACAGATGTGGTCAAGTCTTTGCTAGGTGGCCTCCACTAAGAAGCAGCCCACTAACTCTTGAGGCAGCTCACTCCACTTTGGGACAGCTCTTAATTCTTGGGAAATTTTTCTGTATATTTAATTCATAGCTCCCTCTCTGTATCATCTACCTGTTGCTTCTAGCAATGTCCTCTAGGAAATGTCAGTTGCTCAGAGAAATGCAAATCCTAACAAGTCTGAGATCTCACAGTAGTGATCTTGGAGAGGGAAGGGACCTTAAACTTAGTATTCTATTTCCCATCTCTATGTTTTGGTGTAGGCTGCCCCCCATACCTGGAATGCACTCCTTCTTAGTCCCACTGCCAGAGTCCTTTTCTTCTTTTGAAGGCCCAACTTAAGGCCCAGGTACTACCTCCTCTATGAAGTTTTCCCAAGTAGTGTACTGGGAGTCAGCAAGTCCTGAGTTCAGATGTAGCCTCAGACACTTACAAACTTGTGTGATCCTGGGCAAGTCACTAAACCTCCATTCACCTCAGTTTCCACATCTATAGAATGGGAATAATAATAATAGCACCTACGTAACAGACTTGTTGTGAGGATAAAATGAGATAATACTTGTAAATCCCTTTGAGGATTTCCAAATTTCATCAGTTTTTGTGCTCTGTCCAAGCTACCTCCTGTTGACTTATCTGTGTAGATATCGTATCCCCGAGAGCAAAGCTGTCTCAGTTTTGTCTTTTATATCCTGAGCACCAGAGTGCTATATGCGTAGTAGATGCTTCATAGCATTAATTGAATCTACATGAGAACCAACCCCTACTTGACCAAGAATACAACAAGAAGTGGTTGTCTGGCCTTCACTTGAAAACTCCCAGTCAGGGGGAACCTGCTTCCCGAGGCAGCCTATTCCACTTTCGCAGAGCTCTAAGAAGACTTTCCTTACATTAAACCTCTTTGCAATCGCCCCCTGAAGTTTAATCCCTATATCTCTCTGTAGTTTAATACATTCCTCTTCCATGTGGCAGCCTTTAAGGTGCTTCCTTTCCCTTCCTCCTTCCCCTTCCCGTCATCTATTCTGTCAGTTAAAAGTCACTAGCTCATTCAGCAGATCATCACATGGCCTGGTCTCAAGGCCCCTTAAGATCCTGTTGTCTTTGAAAACCTTTAGGATTCTATGGAAATTGAGGGGATGCCCATCAGTTGGGGAATGGCTGAACAAGTTGTGGTATATGATTGTAATGGAATACGATTGTGCCATAAGAAATGATGAGCAGGATGATTTCAGAAAAACCTAGAAAGACATATGAACTGATGCAAAGTATAGTGAGCAGAACCAGGAAAACATTGCACACAGTAACAGCAATATTGTATGATGATCAACTCTGCATGAATTAGCTACTCTCAGCAATACAATGATCTAAGACAGTTCTGAAGGACTTAGAGTGAAAAATACTATCTGCCTCCAGAGAAAGAATGGATGGAGTCTGAATGCAGATCATAGCATACTATTTTTTGCTTTCTTTATCTTTTTCATGTTTCTTTGCTGGCCTGTGTTTTCTTTCACAACATGACTAACATAGAAGCATGTTTTGCATGATTGCACATATGTAACCTATGTCAAATCGCTTACCTTCTTGGAGAAGGAAGGAGGGAAGGAAGAAGAAAATTTGGACTTGAAATTTTTGAAAGTGAATGCTAAAAATTGTTTTTACATGTAACTGGGGAAAAAAATAAAATATTATTTAAAAAAAAGACTTTGGGCTTCTCATCATTACAGAGATAATATCCAGAAGACTAAAGATGAAACATGCCCCTCACCTCTTGCCAGAGAGGTGATAAATTTAAAATGCAGGGAGTAATAAACATTTTTTTTACTATAGTCAGTGTGGGAATTTGTTTTGCTGGACTGCATGTTCATAATGAAAGTTTTCTTTTTTTGTTCAGTTGGTGTGGGAGTAGGAGTGACATTATAAATGCGTGTAAAATGAATGAATATATTTATTTGATTTTTTGTTTTTTAAATTTATTTTTATTTTATTTTTTTGGAGGGGGGGGAAAGCAGGGCAATTGGGATTAAGTGACTTGCCTAAGGTCACACAGCTAGTAAGTGTGTCAAGTGTTTGAAGTCAAATTTGAACTCAGGTCCTCCTGACTCCAGGGCCAGTGCTCTACTAACTGCACCACCTAGCTGCCCCAATTTAATGTTTGTCTCTTTTATTTTATTTTATTTTATTTGGAGAGGGGAAGGCAGGGCAATTGGGCTTAAGTGACTTGCCCAAGGTCACACAGAGCTAGTAATTGTGTTAAGTGTCTGAGGCCAGATTTGAACTCAGGTCCTCCTGACTCCAGGGCCGGTGCTCTACTGTGCCACCTAGCAGCCCCTATCACTTATTTGTTTTTTTAAAGATCCTGGTTGTTTTCCTCTGGCATTCTCCAGCTTGCTAGTGTCCCTCTTAAAATCTGGTGTCTAGAACTGTCCACTATCCTTCAGGTGTGTCCTGACCAGGGCAGGATGCAACACGATTTTCCTCTCCTGGCCTTTCTAGGCCTGAACACCATGCCTACCTTAATGCATCCTAAAGTTGGGTTAGTTTTTGCAGGTACTCTGTCACACGGCTGACTCATTCAGCTTACCATCCAGTAAAACTCCTAATTAATTGTTGCTGCGTGACATTTTGGATGTTTTTGTAAATAAAAGAAAATTTGTCAATTGTTTAATATCAATATTACTTTCCTAGCATATGCTGTACTACAATAAGTATAATATTGGCAAAAGAAGCACAGTTTTCCTTTTACACGAATGTACTAAGTTTGAAACAAGTTTGATCTTGCACTCACAAAGAACTCCACAAAATCAGATGCTCTTTTTGGAGGCATGTGTCTCCTGACTCTCCCATAGTGTCACAACTTAAGTGTTCACCATGCTGCTATTCCTCATGGCAAAGAATACTGAAATATAAGAACCATCACCCTAGAACCATGCTGTCCATTTCTTGTATGGATGAAGTTGACTTTTTTAACCCAAAGGTAGAACTTTATAGTTAATCCCTGTTTCATGGCATCCTAGATTTTGCCCATCAACTTTCACTCACTGAAAGGTTTTTGGAGTCTGACTTTCTTCCACTGTGTTAGCTATCCCTTCCAGCTTTATGTCTTCTATAAGTTGGATACCATATCATCCATGCCTCCATCAAAGTCATCAGTAAAAATGGTTTAAAGCCTAGGACCAAGGGCGCATTCCTGGGACTAGAAATCTCTTTCCAAGGTGACTGAATCATTGATGACTACTGTTTGGCTCAATCAATCAATGACCATTTATTAATCTCTGTGCCAAGTACTAGGCTAAGCTTTAGGGATACAAAAGAGGCAAAAGATAGCCCCTGCCCTCAAATAGCTTGTAATTTAATGGAGGAGACTATGCAAGCAAATATGTACAAACAAATATGTACCGGATAAATAGGAAACAACTGACCGAGGTCAGTACTCAGAATGGAGGAGGGAGAGTGTTCCAGGTATGGGAGAAAGCTATAGAGAAAGCCCAGAGCTGTTTGTGGAACAACCAGGAAGCCAGTGCCACTGGATCGAGGAGTACATGGTGGGGAATAAGATGTAAAAAGACTAGAATGGTAGGAGGGAGCCAGGTTATGAGGGGCTTTCAATGGCAAACAGAGCAATTTACATTTGATAATGGAGGTAATAGGGAGCCATTGAAGTTTACTGAGTTGAGGGGGAGGGTGTCATGATCAGACTTGAGCTTTAGAAAATCATTTTGGTGACTGAATAGAGGATGGGTTGGATCAGGGAGAGACTTGAGGCAGGCAGCCCCCCACCCCCACCCCAAGCAGGCTATTGCAGTGAGGGCTGGCACCAGGGTGGGGCAGTGTCAAAGGAGAGAAGGGAGTGCATTCGAGATATGTTGCAAAGGTGAATTCTGTAGGGGTAAGAGATAGTGAAGAGTCAAGGAAAACTCTTAGGGTTGAAAGCCTGAGGAACTGGGAGGATGGTGTTTGCCCTTCATGGTAATAGGGAAGGTTGGAGTGGGGGGAAAGTTTAGGGGAAAAGACGAGTTCAGTTTTGGCCAGATTGAGTTTAAGATATCTCCTGGACATCCAGTTGGAGATGTCTGAAATGCAATTGGAGATGTGAAATTGGAGGTCAGCAGAGAGTTTGGAGCAGAAGAGGTAGATTTGAGAATCATCAGCATAGAGATGGGAATTAAATCCATGGGAGCTGATGAGATCATCAAGTAAAGTAGCCTAGAGGGAGAAGAGGAGAGGGCCCAGGACAGAACCCTGAGGGACACCTGTGGTTAGAGGGCATGATCTGGAGGAGGATTCAGAGAAGGATCAGCCAGAGAGGTAGGAGGAAAACTGGAAGAGTGGGATGTCCTGAAAACCTAGAGAGGAGACAGTGAGCTACAGTGTCCAAGGCTGCAGAGAGGTCAAGGGGAATCCAAGACCACTGGATTTGTCAGCTAAGAGATCTTTAGTAACTTTGGAGAGAGCAGTTTCAGTGGGGTGGTAATATTGGAAGCCAGATTGTAAGAGGTTAAGAAGAAGAAAGTGAGAGAGGAGAAAGTGGAGGCACCTAGCGTAGACAGCTTTCTTGAGGAGTTTATCCACAAAGGGCAGAAGCCACTTAGGATGAGAGTGAGGATGGAAGGAGCAGAGAGAGAGTAGGAAATGAGCCAGTAGAGAGGGAGAGATTGAGGATAAGTGAGAGTGGGGATGACAGAGGGGCCACTCTGCTGGAGGAGATGGGATGGAGTGGGACCACTTGAACAAGTAGAGGGGTTAGCTTTGGCAAGGGATAAGGCCTCTTCATCATGTGAGTCAGGGGTGAAGGAGGAGAGAGAGGCAGAAGGGACCTGAGTGATGGGAGATGAGGAAGAGGGAGCTCATAACTGAAGAGCCTCAATTTTATCAGTAAAATATGAGACAAGGCTGAGAGAGTTGGGGGATGGGAAGCCATGAGAGGTCTGAGGAGGGGTGAGAAGGTTTGGAAGGACCGCTGTGGAGAGTGGGAGAATGAGTTGATAAGGGAGGTAGAGTAGGATTGCCTAGTAGCAGTGAGAGCCCAGTTGAGGTTGTGTAACATAAATTGGTAGTGAACCCAATCAGAAGGGTTGTGTGATTTTCTCCATCTTCATTCTCTTCCTTCAGCAGCATATGTGTAAGAGTGAAAGCAGTGAATGGTGGGAGTGAATCCAAGGCTGAGGCCTGGCTGACCATAGGCACTATGAGAAGAGGCCTGGGGATTCAAGAGAGGAAGATATAGAACTGAAGTGTAGAATTGAAATGGTTCACTAAGGGGTCAATGGGGAAAGAAGAGAGAGTAGTTAGTGCAGGGGTGATGGCCCGGGAGAGAATTAAGGGGGTCAAGGTATTGGAGGTCACGGTGCACACAAAGAGTAGGGTTATTTAAGGGAAGGCAGAGGGAGAGGTGAAAAGTTGATAGATTTTTGATTGGATACAAGGATTTCACAATTCTTAAACATGAAGATGGTTCATTTGTGGGCGATGGCAAGATCAAGGTATGGCCATCTTTATGGATGAGGTGGGGTGGGGTGGAGGAGTAGCTCATGGGAAGTAAATAGGTGGAGGAACTGGAAGATTGGGATATTTGAGGGAGAATCAGTGTAATATGTTGAAGTCCCCTAGTATGAGGGCAGGATTTAGGGAGGAGAGAAAAATTGTGAGCCAGGTACCAAACTCCTTGAGGTAGGAAGGGGAGTGACCTAGGATTCTGTAGACAATAGCTACCAGGATTTTGATTGGGTGGTAGATATGAATGGTATCAACTTCAAAGAAAGAGGGGTAGAGGGAAAATCTGGAAGTGGCAATGGGGAGCAAAGAATATTCAGACTCCCCCACCTTGACCAGTGAGCAGAAGGGAATGAGTGAATGTGCAACCAGTACTAGAAAGGGTGACTGCGTTAGCAGTGGGGAGCCAGGTTTCAGTAAGAGTTAGCAGATGGCAGAAGTGGGGGAGGAAAAGATTTATGACAAAGGCAAGTTTGTTGCTTATGGAACAGGCATTCCAGAGGGCACAGTAGAAGGGCTGGGTGGTTTGGTTGAAACTTTGGAGTATGAGGGTTGAGGGGGGAAGGAGGAATCTGGCCATGGAAGATGGGGAATGGGTTTTGGATGATGATCTGCAGGAGTTCAGAGTCACCCAAATATGAAGATATAATCAGGTGTGAGAATTTTTATCATCGAGTGGAGGGTGACACTCCCCTTCCCAGCAAAGGGCTGGAGGCAAGTGCAGAATGAGATAGGAGGTTCACAGTCAGGTGATCAGATGGGAGGCCACACTTCACAACTCTTCTTCCCTCCAAAGGTTGGCCATTCCGAATCGACTTAAATTATACTGTTGTCTAGCCCAGCACTAGTTTAAGAAGTGCTTGAAGGGGTCACGACTGGAAAAAGTTTAAGAAGCCCTGGTCTAGCCCATATCTCTCCTTATCCACAAGTATAGCATGAAAAAGCTATGGTCCCTTTTGACCCAGCACTCCTAGGGCCATATCCCAAAGAGATCATACAAGGGGGCAAAGGACCATTATGTACAAAAATATTTATAGCAGCTCTTTTTGTAGTGGTAAAGAATTGGAAATCAAGGGGATGCCCATCAATTGGGGAACAGCTAAACAAGTTGTGGTATATGAATATAATGGAATACTATCATGCTATAAGAAATGAGGAGCAGACGGACTTCATAAGAACCTGGAGAAACTTACATGATCTGATGATGAGTGAGGGGAACAGAACCAGGAGAACATTATACACGATTATGGACACACAGTATCTGTGATGACTAACTTTGATAGACTTGGCTCTTCTCAACAATGCAAGGTTCAAAGACAGCTCCAAAAGACTCATGATGGAAAAGACTATCCACATCCAGAGAAAGAATTATGGCGTCTGAATGCAGATTGAAGCAAACTATTTGCTCTCTTTTTAAAAAAAAATTATTTTATTTTTGGTTTTGTTTCATTTTTCTCACGGTTTATTTCATTGGTTATAATTCTTCTTTACAATTTGATTATTGGGAAAATAAGTTTAATGTGAAGGTATATGCAGAACCTATATCAGATCACCTGCCATCTTGGGGGAAGAGGGGGAGGAGAAAATTTGGAACTCAAAAACTTGTGGAACTGAGTGTTGTAAACTAAAAAATAATAATTAACTTTTTTTAAAAAAGAAAAAGCTATTGTCTCCTGCATTGGAATGTATGCTCCTTGAGGGCAAGAATTATCTCACTTTTGTCTCTGAAACCCTAGCGCTTTGCCCAGTGCATGGCATCTAGTCAGCACCTGTTAAATGCTTACTGATCAAGCAATTGGATAATACGTTGCTGACGTCTGGTTAAACTATAGGTATGATATTCCCCAGACCTACCAGTCTAGTACCTATCAAAAAAGGAATCCCTTGTACTTGATGAAACCATGATGTAGATCGTATGTCATATATGGGATTTGAACCCAGGATTCCGTGTGAAAATCAAAACACTGATCTTAAGAAAGATTCTGTGCCCCTTTCAGTTTGGTATCCTTAGACTACTCGGCCACCGTGTCACAAATAATACCTCATCAGATTGGGGCAGTATAGATACAGCATGGTTTCGCTCTGTTTTGTGTGAATCATCTATAACTAAAGGAGGATTCTAGGTACAGGGATTTGGTGGAGGTGGCCAGGCCTGTGGTTTCATTGTAGGGAAGCAAGGGCAGATCAGCAGCTGGCTGCGGTTTGTAATGGTAGAGAGTTGTATAGGGCACTGAGAAATTAAGTAGCTCGAGTGGGTTCATCCAACCAGTACATGGGACAGTAGTAGGGCTCAGACCTAGATCTTCCCAACTACAAAGCCAATAAATCTTTCTTTCTTTCTTCCTTCCTTCCTTCCTCCCTCCCTTCCTTCCTTCCCTCCCTCCCTTCCTCCCACCTCCCTCTTTTTTTAAATTCAGGAATTTGTTAAGTCCCTGTACTAGGCACTAGGTACGCAGCAGGACAAATCCAAGACAGTCTGTTTCCTTGAGCTTCCACTGTCCTGTGGGGCGAGAGGTTGAGAGGAAGGGGGACGGGGATGCAGACAACATGAATACAGAAAAGTCAGTACATGGGGTATACAAGGTAATGGGGAGGGGCCTAGCACCTGGGTGGGTGGGGGTGGTGGTAGGAAGGAGGAGGCCTTCCCAGGGGCCCCTGAGCCAAGCCAAGGCCAGTTTGGTAGCCCCTGCGCTACTCTGTAAAAGCTTTTCTGATCACTTGGAACTTTCTTTTTTGTAGGTTTTTGTTTTTATTTTCTCTTGTTCTCAATTTCATATGTGAATGTCTTTCCTTGTCAGTAGTAAGTGAAATACAGTTTCTTAATTTTTAAAAAATGAAACAAATTCAGCCAAGGATGCTGAAAAACAACTCTCTCCCTTTTCCGATTCATCCTCTGCTTTTTCACATTGTCTGGTAAAGGAAGGGGTGACTGTCCGAGCAGAGGCTGACTAATGTAGGCAGAATTCGAACCCGATGACAGCTCCCCACTCTGGGCGATTCATATGGGAACAAATGTTCAAGTGAGAAGGAACCTAAAAAGCCTTGCAAAGGTTTACAGCGTGCTGGGCACCAAATTGAAGACCATAGGGGACAGATAGTGTTTTCATTCCTACCGCTGATTGAAGGGAGAGGAGTCAGAAGGGAGAAGCAGATTGGA
>NW_023494377.1:616080-678215 GCF_011100635.1 Trichosurus vulpecula
GCTTGTTCCAGCCTCCTACTCTGGCCTCATCTTCACACACCTGATGCTGTATCCAAACCACTTCCCTCTTGAACAACGTGTGCATGCATGTATACATGCACAGATACACCTCCCCCCATGGTTGAAAGTGATTGCCCCCTTCTCCCTCTTCAAATATCTTGTAGCACTTTGCCTGGTTCTCCCTTTTGTTCTTTGCATGTATTTTCCCCACTATCAGACTGTCACCTTCAGAGCAAGACCTGTGCTACTATTTTTGTATTCCCAGTGCCTGGCACAATTTGTTGCACACAGTAGGTTCTTAATATTAATGGGATGATAAATAATGGGTCAACCCCTCAGGGTTGCAAAGAGGCATGTGTGGGTACAAGAACTTAACCTTTCCGAGGAGTATTTTTATTTTAAAAGGGGACTCTTGTGAGTTCTTGTTCATGTTTTCCAATAAATCATCCATGAAATATCCACTAAATGTTCTAAGGATCTTCTACTCTTCTCATAATGTTTTGTGGGCAGCATCTATGGTGTCCATCTCTTGTTTGTACAACATGATCAACCCACCTCTTTTTCTAATCATGTATGTCCTCAGTGATATCCTTTACAATGCTTCTCACACAAAAGTCATTGCTTGTCATATCCTACTGTCTATTGTATGGGATAAGGTGATATAGACCATTTTTGATCTGGACTAGTAAAGATAATGGTGAGATCATTAAATTATTCAGACTTTCAACTCCTGATGACTTGGAACACCATTTTGGTAAGATTGCCAACCCCCTGTTCAGGCAAACGTTTATTAAGACCCTACTGTGTGCTAGGCACTGATGAAGATGCAAAATTTAGATAAGACCCAGTCCCTGCATTTATGGAAGTGTGGTAGAAAACTCTGACACATACACAAAACACTCTGCTATAATGCACAAGTATATATATAAGAAGGTGCAAACTGATTACTGGGTGAAGTCACAGAGAGGGAATGTAATGCATTATAGACTGAAGGGAATCAGGGAAAACTTCTGAACAAGTGTGAGTGAAGATAGGAATTCAGCAAGGGAGGGCATTTCAGGCCTAGCTAATAGCATGAGCCAATGAAAACATGAAGTTCCTAAGTCATGTTCAGGACACAAGTAACTGGGCCATGGAGTAGGAAGAGGGAACAATGACATAAAGCTGGGAAGGAAGGGAGGTATCAGGTTGTAGGGATCCTTCAACTCTAGACAAAGGAGTTAAAATTGATTAAGTGGGGAATAGGGAGCCCCTGACAATTTTTGAGCAGGGAGGTGACATGATCAGAGGTCATGGTAGGTAAGAGAAATTAGCCCAGCACTTGTATGAAGGATGGGTTGGAGGAGAGGACTCGTTAGGAGGGTGGTAATGAGGTCTGTTCTCTGGGAATAAGGAGGTAGAGATAAATATGACAGCTGGAACAGTCCCACGATTTACTGACTGATTATACTGAAGAGGTCAGTGCTGACAAACACCAGGGTTTTGAACCTGGGAAATTGGGTGGATGATGTTACCACTGATGGAAATAAGGAAGGTGGAAGAAGGAGCAGTTTTAAGAGGAAAGCTGATAAGCTTGGTTGTCCATGATTCTTTGGAGTTTCCAGGTGCCTCTGGTGCTCCATTGTGGGGCATGGAGGTGACTCTGAGTCTGGAGCTCAGAAGAGAGGTCAGGGCTGGCAATACTGATTTGGGAGGCTGTCTCCATGGGGCTGTGAAAGTGAATAATACACTTGCCAAGGGAGAAAATACAGTAAAACTGTAGCTTTATTTATTACTTTCCAGGAAGCAATTAGATTAAATGCATTTTCAGAAGCTCTTTTTTCTCTCCTTTAGGGACTGATCGCCGAAGAGGGAAAGGATTCTCTTGTAAAAGGTGACGATCCTGAGAAATTTCGAGAAGCTCTCATGAAATTTGAGAAGTGCTTTGGTTTGGCCAAACAAGAGAAGTTGGTGACCTATTATTCATGCAGTTATTGGAGAGGACGAGTTCCTTGCCAGGGTTGGCTCTATCTTAGCACCAACTTTCTGAGTTTCTATTCTTTTTTGTTGGGATCAGAAAGTAAGTGGTTTTTTTTGTTCTCTACCATGACTTTGGGCTTTGGGACTGATAGACTTCTGGGGTTCTTAATAAGTGTGCAAGGCAATTGAATCAATATGTGTGGGTAACTGGCCTAAAGGTAATGATAACAAATTGCTAAAGAAAACATGTCTCCATTTTGGTTCCATATTTTTTCACCACTTTTAAGGTTCAATATAAAGGGAAGGGGAATAGGGAGTAAGCATTTATTAAGCACCTACTATGTGCCAGACACTATGCTAAGTACTTTTACAGACATCTCATTTGATCTTCACAACAACCCTGGGCATAGGTGCTATTAATATCCCCATTTTATAGTTGAGGGGACTGAGACAAACAGAGGTTAAGTGACTTGCTCAGGGTCACACAGCCAGTAAGTGTCTGTGGTTCGATTTGAACTCAGTTTTGCCTGACTCCTGGCCTAGTGCTTCATCCATTCGTTATACCACCTAGCTTCTTAGAAAACCTATGTAAATGATGTGCTTAAAGATTTTTAAAATTCATAAAAGGTCACATAATTGAAACTTTGAGAATGGAAGGAAGAACATTTCAGGTCTCCGATTTAGGGAGAATTCTTAATCGGAGATAGAGATAAAAGATCAAATAGGCAATTTTGATTGCATCTAATCCAGGAGGCATTTATTAAGCACCTACTATATGTATGGCACCATTCTGGCCTCTAGGTATACAAAACCAGAAGGAAACAATTATCTCAGCCTTCCAGGTTCTTACCTTTTTTCTGGATGCAGCATGTGCACAGATAAGGAAATGCATGATGGTGTTAGGTGGGAGAAAGCGCTAACAGCTGGGAGCATCTGGAGGCAGCACATGAATTGATCCTGGGAGGGAGTCAGGATCTCCAAGACACAAAGATATGGTAGAGGTGCTACATTCTCAGGCATGGGAGATAAATAGTCTATAGGCATAGTTGCAGAAGCATATAGTGGGTGCTTAATAAATGCTGGTTGGCTTTTTGATTGGTTGAAGGGGCAAGACAAGTGAAGAAGTACAAAGATAGAGCTCCTAGTTCACTCCTTGCCTGTGTCCTTCTCCCATGGTTCTAACTTGCTCTGAGCATTCCCTGCTCCACCATTCCAGTTCTACTCATTCATCAAGCTCCTCCCATCACATGTGACTTAGGCTTCCTGTGACATAAGCAGGTCACAGGGGCCTATTAATGGATGGGAAGATCTTCAGATTTACACTACCATTACAATTGGCCAGGGTCAAGCCTAAAGCACCAGCACTCAAGGCTTACACAGGCCCAGAGAGTGGCCTGAACCTCTCGGGGAATTTGGTAAATATTACTAGGATGATGCTCGAGATTAGCATATTGGTTTGTGGAGACTCTTTGAAATTACAGGCTGACTGTGCCTGTTTTCCAAAGATGATATAACCAGCCTACTTGGTCCAACAGCTTCACATCTTGTAGCCTCAGAGAAACAAGACAGGAAGTGCTACAGACTTTTGGCGCAGACCATTGATTTTGTCAGTATAGGGAGTTTCTGGTGAAGAAGCTTCCTCTGCCAATAATGATGATACTGATGATGATGTTAATGGCTACCATATGCTCTGAGCATATACTGTCACTTTTGATCCTCACACTAACCCTATGAGGTGTGTGCTATTATTATGAGAGGTTAAGTGACTCTTCCAGGGTCACACAGCTAAGAAGTGACTGAGGAGGTGGGATTCAAGCTCGAGTCTTCCCAACTCTTGAGTCCAGTTCTTTCCCTGCTGTGCCAAGCAGCCATTGCAGATCAGTTGTTGTTGGTCCTCCATTCTTGAAGGGAACCAGTGACGTCAGGAGGGGGATGTCTTGACTTACAAGTGAATTGGATTTAAGTGAGGCAGGACTGTGCAAAGTCACCAGCCTCACTTTCTCCTCCAGAATCGTCAGGGTCCAATGGCAAGACATAGGTCAGGATGACTGGTGATGGCCCTGGGTGCAGAGGGAGGCCTTGGCCTTTTTAAGCTAAGGTCTTTCCCGGGTCTCAGTTTGTCTGAGACAACACCCATTCAGAAGTTAAAGGCTAGGTGGGAGGGGGGAGGTGAAAGGGAATGAGTGAACTTTACTCTCATGAGATTTGACTTAAGGAGGGAATAACATATACATTCACTTGGGTATCTTACCCTACAGGAAAGTGGGGGAGAAGGGGATAAGAGGGGGATGATAGAAGGGAGGGCAGATTGGGGAAGGGGGTAGTCAGAAGCAAACACTTTTGAAAAGACAGGGTCAAAGGAGAAAACTGAATAAATGGGGGATGGGATAGGATGGAGGGAAATACAGGGTGTTCCTAAAGTCTGGACACATAGGCAGAAATGCATATTTTCAAGAAATGAAATGAATGAAATTTCCAACGACATTTTATTTAATTGGAGTATTAACAAGTAACATCTTCAGTATGATTTCCATCATTTGTGATGCAAAGGTTGATGAGCTTTGTAAGATTCACGTGAACCCGTTGCAATAACTCAATAACTTCACATTACCATCCATTTTAGCACACTCATTCTTTATGCGTTCAGTCAAGTGTGTTGCATCTGTGATTTTCATTTTCATTTTCACTCACCTTCTCCTTTAGCATACCCCAGAAAAAGAAGTCACTGAACACGGTTAATGAGATGTTGAGATTTCCTATGTGTCCAGACTTTAGGGACACCCTGTATAGTCTTTCCCAACATGAGTATTGTGGAAGTGTTTTTCATAATGATACATGTGTGGCTTATGTTGAACTGCTTACCTTCCCAAGGAGGGGGCAGGGTGGGGAGGGAAGAAGGGAGAGAATTTGGAATTCAGAGTTTTAAAAACAAATGTTAAAAATTGTTTTTACGTGCAACTTGGGAATAAGTTATGTAGGCAATGGGGTATAGAAATCTATCTGGCCCTCCAAGAAAGTAAGGGGGAAGGGGATGGGGGGGTGAGAGAAGAGAGTACAAACTGGGGAAAGGGGCAATCAGAATACATGCCACCTTAGGGTGGGGGAAGGGGAGAGATGGGGAGAAAATTTGTAACTCAAAATCTTGTGGAAACGAATGTTGAAAACTAAAAATAAATTAATCTAAAAACATTTTTAAAAAAGGCTAGGGAGACCGTTTGCCTTCACAAAAGAATCTATCTGGGAGGGGTTTCTGACCAGAACAGAAACAGTTTTTATGTACACTCACTCTGAGCCATCTGAACCCAAACCATGAGCAAGTGATATTGGGCTGAGACCTATTTTTGGCCAATCTGCGAGAGCCACAGTAAAAGGCCCATTGCAGATCTGTATCTACTGGCAAAGGGCTGGTCTGAGGGCATTGCCATAGGATGGTGTCAGAGATAGGACTTGAATCCAGGTCTTCCCGACTCAGACTCTGATTCCAAGGCTGGCTCCCATTCTTCAGCTTCATGCTGCCTCACAGCAGCAAGTGGTACTTATAAATAAGATAAAGATTAATGAGAAAAAATTCTGGTTAGAAAGAGGCTGAATAACAAAATAGATGGCTGGATACACATGTATGTTTTTAAGGTTCCATTTACATTTTTCTCTGGCTACCCTGATTATGTGTTTATATCATTTTAACCAATGTTACAACCTAGAATCTAAGCAGCATTTTCTCCACAGCTGATGGCTATTCTAAAAAATTTGATTAACTTATAAATGTAAGCGATTACTGAGAAATTAATCACATCTTTGCTTAACTCATCTTTGCAGTCAAACTTGTTATCTCCTGGGATGCTATCTCCAAACTTGAAAAAACATCTAATGTCCTTCTCACCGAGAATATCCATGTGTGTTCCCGGGGAGAAGATTACTACTTTTCAATGTTTTTGCACATTACTGAAACATTCCTTCTCATGGAGCAGCTGGCCAACTATGCAGTAAGAAGACTTTTTGACAAGGAGACATTTGAAAATGACCTGGTCCTCAATGATCCTCTTAAAATCACCAAAAGGTAATAACAGTCCAATTGCAATTGGCTGCCTTTTTGTCTGTACCTTTTGAAGTGGGTTCAGATCTCACCTCTGTGGGATTTGTATGTGTCCCTGGGCACATCTCTTATCCTCTCTAGGTCTGAGTTTCCTTATCTTCAACGTGAGTGGGTTAGGGTAGGTGGTGCCAAGGTCCCTCCCAACTCCAATAATAACTGATGTGATTCGCTTTTTACAACCATCCTATGTGGTAAATAAATGGCTAGAGACCTGATGATCCTGAAGCTTGGGCATATTTCTTTAGTGACTAACTCATGATGATGGAATGCGTCCCGTATGACATTCAAATCCAGGTCGTCTTGCCCTTCCAATTCTGCGTTCTGGCCACTGTGCCACACTGCCTTCTCTGGCACCGACTGATACAAGTTATTAACTGGTCTGTGCCATAATGGTACAGGTGTTCACCGTTGGCTTCATTTCACCGGTATACCTGGACGTGCTTATTCATGTATACTTCCCTCAGAGCTGTGTCTTTATTCTTGGATGATTTTTCTCTTGAGATGTCACCGTGGTTAGTTCAGATTTCTGAAACACTGTGGCTAGGGAAGGATCTCTCTGTAGGTTGAGGGAGAATCTGCCCTCCAAGACCTTATAGGCATTTGGGCAGCTGTTGGTTAGTTATAACTGCATTGCTTTTAGTTGCAATCACTTAGGGATTTTCTCCCAAGGGGTTGTGCATATTTAACTTGGTTAAATCTGCATTTTATTCTTGGATAAATGTGTGGACTGTACCTTTTCAAACGGATTCTATCCAGGCTGGCCATCTTGTCCTCTAACTTTGACTTATTCCAAGGCTTAACATCTTGCTTGATTACACAAGGAGAGGTAGAGTAAAGCAATAAGAAGTAGCTGTTGGGAGGAACTTTTGACAATGAAGGTGAAGGTTGTACATATGAAAGAAGGAGGAGAGACCTATGACTCCTTGGGATTGTAGGCTCCGAGATTTAGAGGTAGAAAGAACCTTGGAGGGCTCATCGTGCAGAGAGGGAAAACTGAGACCAAGGGAGAGGAGTGACCTGTCCAAGGTACTCAGAGGATCAGAAGAGACCCCAGAGGCCATTTAGTCAAAGCCCCTTATTTTACAGAGGAGGGGGAGTGACTTATCCAAAATCACACAGGCAGTGAGTAACCCACTGCTCAGCAGTGAGAGAGAACAAATGATTTCAGGCTTCTGTGGCTCACAGCATAGGTTAGGCTTGGTGCATTTACCCCTTTTCTCTCACTGCTAAGATAGGATTGAAATCCAAGACAGAATTTAATTGTGAACCTATCTGTGCTAATTTTCTATATGCCTTTAAAGACTTAGTCATAGGGATGAGACATTTTGTACCATACACAAACATTAGTACTGCGTGCTTATTAATAAGAGGTAAGTGCTGTACCCCAAGCTGGGGGACTGAAATCTCTATTTGTGTTTGCTTTCCATTTGATTGTTGTCTTTACTACTTATGTCTTGTTTAGCTGTTAAAAGGTTCTCTTCAAGGTCTTCTTCGGCTTTTTCTTTTCCTTTTTTCCATTTCAAAAGGGATCTGTCAGAAATTTACTTAGCTCCTTAGTCTTTGTTTAAAAGGAATGTAGCAAATCAGTTTTTTGCTCTGCATAATTTCTCAAGAGCGTCTTTTCAAAATTACATGCTTTTAAGTTCATTTATGAGAATGCTAACTTATTGAAAAGGCATACCCAAATGACATTTCAAATGAAGGTAAAAATTAATATAATTTGCTCTTAATGTGCATCAGTATAATTTTGAAACATCTTATCAAATTCTTCCTCTACCTGTACTGAGAAGATGAGAAAAGAAAAAGGGAGTTTGGCCTTTACTTCACTAAGTGTGTTTTTTGTCTGTTTGTTGGTCCTGTGATTCCAATGATACAGCTACTGACTGGCATTGTATCTGCCGCCTTGGAGTCTTAGAATTGCCTGGGGACAATGGGAGATGAAGTGCCGGGCCTAGGCTCTCCCAGCCAGAACGCTACAGAGGCAGGCCTCTAACCCTGGTCTTTATGGCTCTGACCCTAAAGCTGGCCCTTTTGCTATTCTGCCACAGCTCCCCCTTGCAAGTATGAGTTATTGCTTAATATACATACTACCCCACCCAGATGGCATTGCTGTTTGCCAGGTTTCCAGGGGCCCCAAAACAACCATTTGTTTTTCACCTTGTTTGTAGATCTCTTCATAAATTAATCCAACGACTGTGTTTATTGAACACCTGTTCCTCCTTCAAGTATGCGTTCTCTTTTGTATATATTAGGTTTTACCTTCAATTTTTGATAAACAGATGTGAAAGATTTTTGATAGCCAGAAATGAAAAATGCTGTTCAGAAGGTAGGTTGGGGCCATATTTGCTTATTAGGCGTATAGATTTCTATGAGTACATAAGTATTCTGCTTTAATACTTGGGAAATGACCTTCTTATTTAGATATCATATTCTTTTGCTTAAACTGTACAATGATAAATCCCAGAAAATGTCCCTTTTTTACAGCTGATATTTTTTATTGTAAAGTGTTTGTAATAATGTGAAAGTGAGTCTTAGAAATGTTCAATAAAAATCGTGTCTTAAAAAAGGAGGATAAATAAATAAATTAACTTATTAAAAAAGGAGCATAGACTTCTTATAATTCACCCCTTTAGAGAAGGTTTCAAACCCAGCCACATAATATATAAGACTTTTGAAATGTTTCATCTGTGAGCCACAATGGGGAGAGATTTTGTTGGAAGGAAGAATGAGAGAGACCAACCTAGAAGGAAAGAGCAGTTGTCTTCCCTTGGGCTGTCTGAGGAAGAATAGGCCATTCAGGTTTTTAATATGTTTTCTTCTTAATGTGGTCTGCCAGAGTCGGGAGTAATGCCAGAGAAATCGAGTTCAAACCTAAGTTCTCCTGACTCCAACTTTAGCAATCCGTGTCTGATCCTCGACACTAGGCTGCTTCTGGTTAGACACTTAATGAGTATGGAATTCATTGTTAAGGCAATTTTTATCCCTATTAACACTTCCTCCCTGAAAGAAGAATTTCTTTATTGGCAGATAGGTAGTGCCACAGTGCACAGAGTGCTGGACCTGGAATCACGAAGACCTGAGTTCAAATGTTGGTCTCAGACACTTACCAGCTGTGGGACCCTGGGCGAGTCACTTAACCCTGTTTGCCTCAGTTTCCTCATCTGTAAAATGAGCTGGATGGAGAAGGAAGGAAATGGCAAAGCACTCCAGTATCTCTGCAAAGAAAGGCCTAAATGGATTCATGAAGAGTTGGATGCAACTGAAAATGACTTTACAATAATGCTAGCTATTCTTTAATTTTTGTTCCTAACACATCATTTCTTCCTCTCTATCACTAAGCATTAATAAACTGAGGTTCTGACTCTAGCATTAACATGGCTACATGGCGTTAGGCAAGTCCTTTCCCCCTAGCTGGGCCTCAGTTTCCCTCTCTGTTGAATGAAGGAATGGCTTTGATGGTTTCTGAGGGACTTTCTACCTAACTCTTATAATGCAGCCCTTTGCTGTCTCATTGTTTCATATGAGCGCAGTCTCTTGTGCTCCACTGGAATTTCCCACTGGATTTCTTTTTGTGTGTCATTCAGAGCTCCAAGCAGAATGGGGCTGGATGAGTCCCGTTTGAATGAAGACCCTGTGGACTGAGCATCAGATACCCTACACAAACAGTTCCTGTCAACCTGCATAGCTAACCCTTTGAGATCAGTGTTCTTCACTCCTCCCCTCCCAATTCCTTAGCTATTCCATGTTTTTCACGCCTTTATTCACTTTGTTCCCTGGTTTTTTTTAAAGTAATAATAATAATTGCCAGCCTTTATTAGGCACCTGCTATGTGCCAGGCACTGTGCTCGGAGCTTTACAATTATCATCTCGTTTGATCTTCACAACAACCCTGGGAGGCAGGTGCTGTTATTATCCCCATTTTACAGATGGGGAAATGGAGACAGAGAGTGGTGAAGTGATTTGCCTAAGATTACAAAGGAAGCTTGTGAGGCTGGATTTGAACTCAGACCTTCCTAACTCCCGGCCTAGTGTTTTTCCACTGTGCCACTGAGCTGCTTTTGAGTCCATCCTCACCCATCTCCATCTGCTGAACCCCTTCCCACCTGTAACAGCAACCACACTGGCATACCCAGGATGGCTCCTAGTGCAGGTTCTATTTATCTGTTTTACTAAGGAAAGATAGCTGTTTCAGGGGTCAACAATCTTTCTTTTTTAAATCACATAAGATACAAACACAGGAAATACAGAAAAGAGAAATAAAGACCAGCAGACAGCGGTCTATTGCCTGAATCAAAACTTTACATCCACCACTGAATCGAGAGAGCCTTTACTTCTGAGGAGTCAGGGAGCTCTGGACATATGGCCATTCAGAGTCGTGGCCAGGGAATCACAACATCTTTCTCATAAGCGAGCTCCCAAAGCAAAAGCTCACTTCTCACAATATATATGCTCTTTAGGCTCAGTGACTAATTAGAAATTAACAAAAGGTGTGTAAGCCTTCCTGCAAGCAAACAAGCTTCCCTAATGGGCTCCACATGAGGCCTGTTGATGGGCAGGGAAGATCTTATTCCCCATTAACCTTACACTACCCTTCATTCTTTTCCGCACAGAATGATGGAGAACCTGGCTCGCAGTGAGCAGTTCAGTTCATTTTTTAGGCTCCCCAAAGAAGAGAACCTTAAAGAAGTACATGAATGTTTGTTACGGGTACCATCAAGCCACTTGAGTGCTAATGGGAGAATGTATGTTTTTGAAAACTACATCTGCTTTGCCAGTCAGGACATCAGTCTCTGCAGTGTAGTCCTTCCGCTAAGAGAGGTAAGATAATAGAGGCTTTTTATAGACCAACGAATGTTTTTCTTTCTGCTCAAAATTGGATGAGAGCTTCCCTTTCTACCTTAATTTCTGTATTTAAGTTCATCATTGTGCTGCAGAATAACTGTATTTGCCAGTTAGAAACTCAGTGACTTGAGGTTATATTTGTAAAGCACTTAGCACAATGCCTGGCACGTAGTAGGTGCTTAATACATGCTTCTTCCCTTCCCCATGTACTGCAAGAAGAACCTCCATAGTGAGAGGGGTGAGGTCCTGAAATTGACTACTCCAAGTTGGGAGCTTGGGCAGGCTTGAGCATGTGTTTAGGCAGTCTGGATGGCAAGAGGCAGGCCCAGCAACCAAGAGTCACTATCCCACCTGGTATGTGCAGTTCAAAGAGGGAGAGACTAGAGCAGAAAACCAGAGCTTGGTGAGCCTTGCCAAAATCAGTCCCCAGGCACTTCTGAAGTCCCAGGCACTGTGCTAGGCAATGAGGATGCAGTTACCAAAAAAAATGAAGCAATTTCTGTTTTTAGGAAGCTTGCATTCTTTCAGAGGAAGACATGTCCACGTAAAAGTGTATACAGAAGAGACAATTGGAGAGGGAGGCCCCCAGCAGGCTCTAAGAGACAGAGGGAAGGAGGAAGTGCATTCAGGTTCAGGAGAAGGGGGATCCCGCCAAATGACATCTTTTGTCACCGTATTTTGTAGACCAGGAAAACTTCCTCCTCAAGAAGTAAAATGGCTTGGCCCAAGGTTATACAAGTCAGTACTGAGGTTTCAATGCCAAGGCCTGTCCTTGTACTACAGAACCAGGTGACCACTCCCTATGAGGCTTTGTGTGAAAGATAAGGGGGCAAAAAAAACCAGCTTGTACTTTTCTCTTCAGGTGCTTGCTGTAGACAAGGTGGATGACTCTAGCCAGTCAGTCGTCATTAGCATCAAAGGAAAGAAAGCTTTTCGATTCTCTGACGTCAGAGACTTTGAGCAGCTTGTGGCAAGACTGAAACTTACATGTGGAGCAGCTTCCATTCCACAGCAGGAAGTTAGCACAGAGGTAATTCCATAACAACTATCATTCTTCTCAGGGCTCTGTTGGATGGTGCTTCATCCTTCCAAAAGTAATAATGATGGTGGTGGTGGTGATGGTAGTATTAAGTGACATGTATATATAGGACCTTAGGGCAGCTAGGTGATGTTGCCTGGAGTCAGGAAGACTCATCTTCTTGAGTTCAAATCTGGCCTCAGTTGCTTACTAGCTGTATGACCCTGGGCAAGTCACTTAATTCTGTTTGCCTCAGTTTCCTCAGCTGTAAAATGAGCTGGAGAAGGAGATAGCAGACCAAGAAAACCCCAAATGGGGTCACAAAGAGTCAGACACAACTGAAGCAACTGAACAGTAAATATAGTGCTTTAAGACTTGCCTGTGCTTTATGGGTATCGTTTCATTTGGTCGTAACTACAACCCTCTAGGTGCTGTTGTTATCTCCATTTTACAGAGGAGGAAACTGAAGCTCAGGAAGGTTTAGTGACATGTCTGAGACAAGATTTAAATATAGTTCCTCAGATTCCAAACCTAGCAGTCTGTCTCCTTTACCACACTGCCTTTCAGTAACAGTACCCTTCATCTTCAAAGCTACACCTATAAAATCATAGTTTTTAAAAAATATTTATTTATTTATTTTGTGTTTATTTAGTATTTTATTTTCTCCCCATTGCATCTAAAAACAATTTTTAACATTTGTTTTTAAAACTTTGATTTCCAATTTCTCTCCCTTCTTCCCTCCCCACCCCTCCTCATTGAGAAGGCAAGCAGTAATGTAGGTTATACGTGTGTAACCACACAAAACATATCCATAATAGTCATGTTGTGAAAGAAAACATGGACAATAAAAATTCAAGAAAAATAAAGTAAAAAAAGGTATGCTTCGATCTGTATTCAGACACCATCAGTTCTTTCTCTGGGGATGGAGAGCATTTTTCATCCTAAGTCCTTCAGAGTTGTCTTGGATCATTGTATTGCAAGAATAGCTAAGTCATTCACAGCTGATCATATTACAATATTGCTGAAAAATATAGTTTTTAATAGGTGGATTAATTTGCGATCCCATCAATATGGTCATTTCCTCCAACAGTGCATATTGCAGTCCATCCATCTCTCAATCAGTCAACAAAGTATTTATTAAGCACCTATTGTGTGCAAGGCATTTTGCAAGGTTCCAGAGGTTTAAGACAATTAAAAAAAATCTTGTAAGCCCTTCACATCCTGGGTTGCTCTTCTCCTGGGCTCCATCCTTCCCCAGGGGGTCCACACATAGGGCCAGAGATTATCTGTCCACTGGCTATCCTTTGCTCTTACCACATGACTACCCCTCCTCCTTCTTTGCTGGTCCTACAGCTAGCTCCCTGCCATTCTGTCCACCAATTCTGTCACGGAATTGAGAAGTCTAGAAGACTGAAGGGAAAGGGGACAGGGAGGGAGCAAAGATAATGAATTCTGTTTTTCACATGCTGAGTTTGAGATGTCTGTAGGACATTCAGTTTTCTCAGAGAAAACAGTTATATCTCAGCAGAGGGTCTAGGGACAGATATATGGATCTTTATGCAGATCCCAGATCATCTTCATAGAGATGATAATGGAACCCATGGGAGCTGATGAGATCACCAACAGAGATAATACAGAGCAATGATTTTTCACCTGGGATCTGTGAACTTGTGTTGGTTTTTCTAATCATTTGATAACTGTGTTTCAGTATAATTGGTTTTCTTTTGTACCCTAATGTACTTTATTTGATTTGTTTAAAAACATTATTCTGGGAATGGGCTTCACCAGACTACCCAAGGGGTCCATGACCCAAAAAAGATCAAGAGCCCCTGGTAGAAGAAAAGGGGGTCAAGGCCAGAGCCTCAGGGACACCCACAGTTAGAGGGCTTGATCTGGATGGGGAGCAAGCAAATGGGACTGAGAAGGAGCAGTCAGAAGAGGCGAGAACAGTATCCAGAAGAAAGAAATCAGCAGTGTCAAAGGCTGTGAAGAGGGCAAAAAGGACGAGGATCGAGAAAAGGCCACTGGATTGGACAACTTGAGATTTGGCACTGGGAACTTTAGAGAGAGCCGTTTGAGTGTGTGATGAGAAGTTTGAGCGGAAGCTAAACCCAGGGAGGGTTTAGAAGACAGTGAGAGGAGAGGAAGCATGGCACCAATTTTAAACTCAAGATGTTTATCCAGGAAGGGGAAGAAAGAAATAGGATGATAGCTAGTGGGCATGTTCAGACCAAGTGAGGAACATTCTTGTCCAGGATGCATGGTTCATTCACCAGCACAGAGTGTTTTCTGGCATGCCGTAGAAACCTTTGCACCCTGGAAGCTCACTCCTACCCCAGGACTAACTCTCACATTGGAAGTACCCTCCGGCCCTGCGGCCTCTCCCTCTGGTTGGTTGCTTCCTCCCCAATCCTCCAATTTGAGGAGGCCTGGGCCAACCATGTATTGGTCCCTCTCCAGGTTGCACTGCTGACTCGTTTACCTCCTTCAGCTCCTTTTATATAGTGTTTCCCTCCATTGAAATGTAAGCTCCTTGAGGGCAGGGCTTGGCTTTCTTTCTGCTTGTATGTGGCTCCCCAATGGCTGGCACACTGTGAACAATGTTATATAAATGTTCATTATCATTGTTATTATTATAGTTGGAATTTACTAAGTGCTTGTTGACTTAGACAAGTTTGTAGGCAGCATTTGAAGGCGCCAATAGATTGGGAGAAATTGAAGAGAAAAAATGGAGATGAAGGGGGGGCAATTTGCTGGAGAAGCTGGAAGTGGATGGCATTCAGGGTGCATGTAGAGGGGCTTTTCTTGGAAAGGAAGAGCTTCTGAGACTGGAGTGGAGCAGATAGTGGAGGGTGATGTCAGATTTAATGTGAAATGAAGAAGAGGGGACAGGAGGGAGCTCTCAGCTAAGAGGCTGAATTTTTTCAGTGAAATATGAAATGAGGTCTACAGCTGAGAAGGCCAGAGACTTGGAGAGAGACAAGGTTTGTGGAGAATGGGATTGGTTGGAGAACAGGATAGCAGATCAGGGAGGACATTTGCCTTGTTGAAGCAAGGGTCCAGCTGAGATGACATAACATAATTTGTAGTGGATGCAGTCAACCCTGCGTCATGATTTTTCTCCATCTCTGTTCAACAACACATGAATAGGAGCAAAGGTGGCAGATGGGGGGAATAATTCAGGGTTGGAGCTTGGCAAGACATGGTCAGTGATAGGACCAAGGAGTCACGGTAGAGGGTAGTCCAGAGTTGAGTTGGTTTACCTGGAGTGGAGGAGTCAAGATAGGGAAGGGAGGACAGATTAGCCAGTCCCAGGGGTGATGTGGTCTGGAAAAGAATTGAGGGCTGAAGGGATAGAGGTCCCTATGAGACTGGAGAACAGGATTAAAGGTCATAAGGCCTAGCAAAAGGTGGACTAGTAAAAAATTAAGGAACTTCAGAGTTGATGAACATGGAAATAAATGGACCACTTATGGTTGATGGCAAGGATCTAGGATGTGACCTGCTCTCAGGGAGGACTAGGTCAGAGGAAATATGAATAGTGAGAAAACCGGAAGTTGGAGCATCTGAGGGGGCATTCATATGAATGCTGAAGTTCCTTAGTTTGATGGCAAGAAATGAGAAAGAGGGAAGAACTGAGTCAGGCACTGAAATCTTTGTTGAAATGTTTGTTGAATTCAGTTTAATTTAGGTTTGCAATTTCAGGACAGCACTTAGGAAAACTGCTGGTGCCCCACTGTAATTTCTCCATTTAGGAAACACTGCCACCAGGTGGCCCAGATGCTAAGGAAGGCGTGTGTTTTCTCTAAAAGCTGGAATGGCAACCTTGAATTTTCTGCTCCCTATTTTCAAAAATAGGATTCTATGCTAAAATAACTAGACTTTAGCAACATTTACCAGTTAAGCTGATAATTGTTAACAATTGATGTTTTTAAAAAAAATAAAGCCAGTCTTAATGGCATTTTGGAATCATGCAAGAAATGTGAGTAAATCACCTCATACTCTTTACCTAGCAATCCTGGTGCTTGACTTATGCCAGTGGGAAGTAAGAGAGAGAAGCAGAGGGCAGGTAGAGAGCGACATCACTCTTCGTGGTAGCAAAGAAAGTTGGGTGCACATCCATTGAGGAATAGCCAAAAAAAAACCAACCCTATAGTTAGTGAATGTATGAGTATGTAGTAAGAAATGATGAATTTGAGGAACTCAGAGGGACATGGGAAAGTCTGTACAAACTGATACAGAGGGAAATTCACGGAGCCTAAGGAATAATATACTCAGTGATTACAGCAATGTAATTGAAAAGATCTCTACCAGGAAGCTAAACTCTGACTGAGTGAAAAACCAGTGTGTGAGCCCCAGAGGAGATACAATGAAATCTGTGGCTGAGAGACAGGGAGCACCTAGGGTAGGATGGTGTATATGTTGTTAGACTGAGTCACCAGTGCTTGATTGGTTTTCTTTGTCGTGAGGAAGGTTTCACTGTGGGGTGAGGAGTAGGGTCCCCCACCGCTGAAATGACCACAATGTGAAGACAAAAGACATCAAAGAAACATTAAAAAAAAGTCAACCAGCTTAGCTTTTCCTCATTGATCTTTATTACAGTATCACAAGCTTAGTGACATATCTGGCTTTTGGTTAGAATTTTTCTTTCTGCCTCATCTTGCATTCTACTTTGTCCCAGTAGACCCCCCGCCTGCTGCTAGGAAACATAACACTTCCTAATACCGAAGTGACTTTTGTCTGGTCCTGAGCCTCTCAGCTGGTAAAAAGCCTGTTTGCTAATTAAATTTCACTGTGCCCTGAAATTAATTAGATAGATACCATCATGGCCTGATAGCCCAGAGGAGGAGAAGACAATCTCTGATTATAGCTTATTTATTATTAGAAAGATATTTTCTGTATTGTGGTTTGCAGTCGACACTAGAATTTTGAAAAGTGTTTCTCTCATAGAGATTGAAAAGCACTCAGGTCATCATGGTAACATTCGAACTCTTCTTTGTAGCCCGTCCCCTGTGCTGACCCTGGGAGCTCAGGGCAGTCTTCTAAGGGGCCCTCTCTGATGGGACAGAAAGATTGCAGCAAGACTGTGAACACACAAGCTTTAATGACAGAATTTCACCCTCAAGATTTGGAGAATCTTGATTCCAAAATGGTAAGAGAACAGAACTTGAAAATCTAAGAGCAGAGATAGATGTCTGAAAATGAAGAGAAAACCGATCCACAATGGAAAAAAAGTCTTCCTTTTGAGAGCTAAAATTCTCTCCCATCTGACCAATGTAATTCTGTCATGTACTAAGGAATAGCAATGGAAGCCAGCTGTGGAATAATAACTGCTCATCCACAGAATTGAATAGTTATCTGCCTAGTGGTTGAAGTGATAAGGGGGAACCAAAGGATTCAGAATGTGTTTTGCCTAAATCAAATAATAATAATAATTGCATTTTTGTATCACTTCATAGCGTGCTTTCCTCATTCATTTGTTTCTTTGTTCCTCAGTGACCTACCCAAGGAACAAAGAACACATCAGGGAGGCAAGATCAGACCCAGGGAATTTTTTTCCACTGAGTCTTTAGCCTTTCCTAAGAGGAGGGCTCATGTTGACCTTGCTCAGTCTCAAGACTCCATCCAGGGTTTTGATTACAGTTTAATGTTGGGGAGCACAGTAAAGGTGCTTGGTTGTCTCTTCCCTGTCATGATGAGTTGCTTTGAGTTTTCTCTTATAGCTGAAAGAAAAGATGAAGGAACAGTCATGGAATATACTCTTTGTGGAATATGGCCGTGGCATTAGCATGTTTCGGACAAAAAAGACTCGAGACTTGGTTGTAAGGGGTATTCCTGAGACTTTAAGAGGAGAACTGTGGTTGCTTTTTTCAGGTATTACACACATGAACACACACATACACCCATACACATCCTTTGCCAAATACTGAGCAAGTTAATATTGTAGGTAGAATATGTAGTAACTAAATAAAAATACTTTTAGTGTCCAGAGCAGGTCAAGTCCAGCTCGTAAAAATATCATCTTATTGGGTGAGGTTCATGCCCTTCACACAAAATAAACCCGTGAGTGGTATGTGGTTGCTATTCTGTTCCCCAAATGTTACTGTAGTAATTGGACCCTTAATAGGCAGGTGGGTTATTATAGGTAAAGAATGGCTTTGGAGTCTGGGGTGATCAGTTAATCAGCCAGTGTTAAGTAAGCACCCACTAGAGATACAAAAGCAAAGAATGAAATAATCCCACCACTTAAAGAGCTTATATTCTAAGGGGGACCACAGTTTTATGAGGGAGGAAGAGCTGGGTTCAAGTCTTGCCTCTGACTCATACTGGTTTTGTGAGCCTTTCTGGGTCACTTGACTCTCAGGACCCCAGGCAACTCTGTAAGACTGACTCTACACTGCACACCAGTTGCTGATCTGAATTGGTGAAGGGAATCCTCTTACCTGAGAACTCCTCAAGTTAGGTCTAGACCCTTCCCCCCATCCCCACCAAAAGAAAAATTACTTGCTTACAAAGGAGAAACTTAAGTTGATGAAATCAATTTTTTTGTGTTTAATTTGCAAAAAAAAAAAAAGGAAAGAAACTTTATTATCTTCTTCTGTACACTAATATAATCATTTTTCCCAGGTGCTATTAATGATATGTCCACCAATCCCGGCTATTATGCTGACATGGTCGAGCGGTCCTTAGGGACATATACGGTAGCTACTGACGAAATTGAACGTGACTTGCGTCGCTCCCTACCTGAGCACCCTGCCTTTCAGAGCGACACTGGCATATCTGCATTGAGGCGGGTACTCACTGCATATGCATACCGGAACCCAAGAATTGGCTACTGCCAGGTAGGGCTACATAGAGAGCCCAACTCTGTTGATATTCTAGAAGGTAAAACCTCATTAAATCCAACTCCATTAATCTGAAATTGGTGGATGGGAGCCAGGTAGGAGTTAATAGCGCATATTGGAAGGTTGTGTTATAGGGGCCGTACTTCAGGAGAGCTAAGTGTACTTAGGCATCCAAAGACAAGACATTTCAGCTTTCTGGTCCCCAGCTTCCTTTTCTATGAAATGAATTAGTCCTAGCTATTCATTAATAGGTCTCTTAAAATGGAATTTGAGCATAAATCAACAGCTGTTTATTGGGCTTTTTCTACTGGGTAATTGAATTGTTCCCCCCCCAGGGAATTTTCATTTACGATTGCTATGCAAGTGACTTCCATATCAGTAGATCTAGACCTTATCTCTTCCCTCTACTCCAGTCCTCCACCAACATCGGCTTGCTGGGCATTTTTACCTGCCTGTGCTACAACATGTCCAGAGGATTGGAACTGACAATTAACAGAGGAGGAAACCCGAATGAATTGCATTTTTTAGATGCAAGAAATATTTTTGTTTTCCCTTCCAGATCTACCTGACTTTGTTTTCTATCTTTAAAATTTTGTTTTATATGATTGAAACACAAACTGTAAAAAAAAAAAAAAAAAAAACAAAACCTTGAGAAAATGTCCAGTCTCACTAATAGTCTTCCCATGTTTCTCTAAATCCCTTGTACAGCATTTCTTACTGTTTATATAAATTAAAACAATTCTGAGGTGCCACTTTGTGCCTATCAAATTGGCCCAATTAATTAAACTCAGTGCTGGTGATGTTGTGAAAAAACAGGTTTCACTCATTCATTCCTAATGGAATTGCAAACTAATCAAATCATTTTGGAAAGCAGTCTAGCATTGTGATGTCAGAGATACAAAAACAATCAGACACCCCCACTGCCCACTCCCTGATCCAGTAATTACACTGTTGGGAATATGACTTGAAACTGTTTGTTTTCATATGTATTCTTCTTCAATTTTAGGCAATGAACATTTTGACATCGGTGTTGCTTCTGTATGCAAAAGAAGAAGCAGCTTTTTGGCTTCTGGTTGCTGTGTGTGAACGGATGCTGCCTGATTATTTTAATCACCGGATTATTGGTAAAAACATGTTCAGAGTGAATGCCTGCCTCTTCTGAAGTAATAAACTCAGACCAAATGACCAGGGAAATAAAACTGCTGCCTTAAGTTGTAGAAGATGAAAAAGAAAATCAAACAGTTTTAAAATATCACATGAACTAACTAGACTTTTCAGGGGAGAGACTTTTAGTGTTGATTTTATCTTTTCTTTAATATATTGCCTTAATTTTAAAAAGTGCTAACCTGATCTGTTTCTTAATAAAATGGAAGTCCTGAGCCCATTCCCAAGCTTCTAATGCAGTATCAACATGAAATTTTCAGAGCTGTTGGGATTTTTTTTGGAATGTATAGGGAGTGCTTATAATCAGTGAGCTCAAAGTCCCATGTCTACGTGGAGCCATATAGATATCCATAAGTGTCTTTTGAAAATGATCATTGTTTGGCAGTACCTTTTCCCAAAAGATGGCCAGCCTGTAATAGTCAAATCAAAGAGGAAGATTGGTTTCTTTGCTTAGATTATCCATAGATGGTCCATCTTTATTAAGTGCTTCTAGGTGTGTGGCATTGTGCTTATTAGCTCCTGTTGTGTTTTACTGAACCTTGACCTCAGGAAGCTTAAAATCCAAGAGGGAGAGACAAGAGAGTTCCATATCAAGTAATAGATCAGAAGAAAGCTGAGAGGGTCTTACGGTCACACTGTGGCTCCTGAGATCACGTAGAACACTTCAATAATCCTTGTGTCAAATGAAGGAAAGAAGGTCTTACAAATGCCAAGGGCAAGCTCAGAGTGAAATCTCTCAATTCCTCCACAGGTGCCTTGGTGGATCAGGCAGTCTTTGAGGAACTGATCAGAGAGCACCTTCCTCAGCTGACGGGTCACATGACCGACATGACCTTCTTTTCCTCGATCTCCCTCTCCTGGTTCCTTACGCTCTTTATCAGTGTGCTTCCTATTGAAAGTGCCGTGAATGTTGTAGACTGTTTCTTCTACGATGGGATAAAGGCCATCTTACAGCTGGGATTGGCGGTGCTTGACTATAACATGGAACAATTGCTGAGCTGTAAAGACGATGCTGAAGCTGTCACAGTGTTAAACAGGTACTGGTGGAATTGTCAAGTCTCTCTAGGAATCTGAGAAATCATCTAGCCCAACTCTCTTATTTTATTTTATTTTTTTGAGGGGGGAAGGCAGGGCAATTGGGGTTAAGTGGCTTGCCCAAGGTTACACAGCTAGTAAGTGTCAAGTGTCTGAGGCCGGATTTGAACTCGGGGCTCCCCGGCTCCAGGTCCAACACTATCCACTCTACTGCTTGCCTCTGAAACCATTGGGATCATCTTGAATATTGGTGACACACCTACTATAATATACTCACCACTTTCCTGGATGATGCTGGCAAATAAAAGACAGATCCTGTTCTCTGGGAGCTTGTGGTACAGGAAATAGTTGGTATTATTGGTATTGTTGCAGCTAGGTGGCGCCATAGTGCATAGAGTGATGCTCCTGGAGTCTGACTCATTTTATTGAGTTCAAATCCCATGGCCTCAGATACTTCCTAGCTGTGTGACCCTGGGCAAGTCATTTCACTCCGTTTGCCTGTTTCCTCATCTATAAAATTAGCTCAGGAAGGAAAGGGAAAACCAGTCCAGTATCTGCCAAGAAAACCCCAAAAGGGGTCACAGAGAGTTGGATGTGACTGAAAACAACTCAACAACAACAAATAATTGCTACTTTTAAAGCCCTTCATCACCTGTCCCCCCAGCTCCTTTCTAGTGTCATGCCTTACTCCTCTTCACTGGTACTCTGAGATCCAATGACACTGGCCTCCTTACTGTTTTTCCCACAAGACACTGGATGTTTTCAGTGGTGATCTTCCATACCTGGAACCCTCCACGTTTCTGCCTCTTGGCTTCCCTGCTTTTCTTCAAGACTCTAACCTCCTGTAGTAGCCTTTCCTGGTCCTCCTTAATCTTCATGCCTTCCCTCTGAGATTGCCTCCAGTTTATGCTCTCTATAGCTTGTTTGGGCAGAATTGTTTGCGTGTTGTCTCCCCGGTTAGAATGTGAACTCCCTGAGGGCTGGGACTGATTTTTGCCTTTCTTTGTATCCCCAGCCCTTAGCTAGATGCCTGGCCTCTAGGATGGACTTCATACACCCAGGTTGTCTTGAAATTGAGTGGTACAGACTAGCAGCAGAATACAGACTCGGAGACAAGGAGAAATAGTATGGGTTGGAGTGGCCAGGGAAGATGTCCTGGATGAGATAGGCCTTAAACTGGGTTTTGAAGGATGAGGGGTACATGTGTAGGCCAAGGAAAGAGCGTAGGGCATGCCAGGCAAGACCAACAGCCCAAGCAATGTCCTGTAGGCAGGAAAGAACATCCACTCTTTATGAAGGTCGACTGCAACCAAGACCAAGCTGTTGTCCCAGAAGAGGGCAACAACCAGGTACTGTTTCTGTATTCTAATAATTTGTGGTCCCATGAACTTTGACACTAATATTCCTTTTGACCAGGTTCTTCGACAATGTCACTAACAAGGATAGCCCATTGCCTTCGACTGTTCAACAGGGCTCATCTACAAGTGATGCCAAAAGCCAGCAGAGTAAAGTGGATGTTACAGATTTGATTAGAGAAGCAAATGAGGTGCGTTCTTGCATGGTGACAGTGTTTATACAGCATGTTGACAGTTTATTCCCTTTTTTTGTTAACTGAGTAGTGCCTGGTAATCATGATTGCTAGCCCAGGGGCCAGGTAAAGAAAATCATAATACAATGGTCAAGAACATTTCAAACTCAACTTCATTTTTAAAAATGATCTCAACAAGGGCAGCTAGGTGGTGCAGCGAGTAGAGCACCAGCCCTGGAGTCAGGAGGACCTGAGTTCAAATTTGGCCTTAGACACTTGGCACAAGTACTAGCTGTGTGACCTTGGGCAAGTCACTTAACCCCAATTGCCCTGCCTTCCTCCCTCAAAAAAATGATCTCAACAAACTGGGAGCAGGTCCTATAACCCCTCTGACTGAGTTCCCTTTTCTTTAAAGTGAAGTTGCTTGTCTATTTCTTTTTGTTCAAAGTCAAGTTAATGTATTTAAACCGTATTAAGTTACTGTAAAAGAAGGTAATAAATTACACCTTTCTTCTAAGAGACTCCATGCATTTCATAAATATCCCTACACTTAATTTTAGATGAGTAGTAAACAGAATTCTCATCAGTAATTATATGAAGCAAAGCAAGAACTAGAAGTGGATTTGTCCCTACATGGTGGTACCCCAGGAACATGCTTTCCACCTGCCTCTCACCCCCCCCCCAGCACCACCTGCCTTACAGATCTTTTCACCAGCCCCACCCCTTGCCATATATCAAAATCCACAACGCTCTCTCTCTCTCAGGGTGAACTCCCATGGAATGGAGTATACACACCCCTTTCCTTTGGCCATAGGCCCTGGGCATACATTGTATGCCTGGGATCAGTTGCATAGGCCTCCCATATGAGTAGTAGTCAAAGCCTTTAGCCTTTCCCTCTCTTCTACAGCATACCCTGTAGATAAGGGGTTCTTACCTAGAACCCATTAACTTGTATTTTTAAAAAAATAATGACTTTTTCAGTAGAATTGGTTTCCTTTATAATCCTATGTCGTTTGTTTTATGCACTTAACATTGTTCTGGAGGGAGAGTCCATCCATAGGCTTTACCAGCTACTGCCAAAGAGGGCCAGGACACACATCAAGGGAGAGAACCTTCCATTGCACTTCCTCACTGGATTTCACAGCAGAGGAACCTAGTGCAAACTTTGGCTCTGCCACTTACCACCTGTGGGATGTTGAGCCACTTATTTGACCTCCCCTATAAAATGAGGGGGTCTAATGGGGTGCCCTCTAAGGGCTCCTTCCAGCTCTGAATCTCTGATCAGATCTAATTTGGAGACAGGAAAACCTTGGACTTGACCCTACCTCTAAGGTTTCTTCCACCTCCAAAACTGTGATCCTAGATCAGTTCTTCTCGGATTCCTGCCATCTTTTGGTGCTCCTTGAAACCCGACTTTCTCCCAGTAACATCACATTTCTTGGTACCATCCTCAGAGCTGACTGCTCTTCTCTATCACCCCTGACACATACAACCAGGAGGAGCCATTAGCATGCCCTTTGCTCCCCATGGCCTCTTCCAGTTCTATTACTTTGTAGCCACCTCTGCTTTAGAGCTCATTCTAGCCACTCCAGATCCCTCTTGCTGCCATCTGTGGCTCCCAAGGTCGTTCTTCTTCCTCCCCAATATGTTTAGTACATGGTTTGTTCAGTTGCCCTGATCTCCCACTTCCTTAACCTCCATAACTGCAATCTGCCCCAACCCTACACAAGAGAGCTAATACCTCAACACTCCAGCTTGGCCTCCTCTTACCCTGGTACCGGCCCCAGGTACCAGAATTCCTAGTTAGGCCATGCTAAGGAGAAAAAACTGGAATCTGGGGAAGTTGAACTTCTGCAGAACTTGAGCAAAGTATTCAAAGCCATTTATCTCGATATTGAGTCCTTTGTAAAAGGCTGCCCATAGAAATGCTGCCATTCTTCTTACAGAAATACGGCGACATTCGCTATGAGGATGTGTATAGCATGCGCCGGAGAAGTCTGCTGTATGTGATCCAGGTGCTTGAGGAAACCACAAAGCAGAATGTGGTAAGTGGGTGGAGGAAATGAAGCCACACAATGTGGCTCTTTCTCTTTGGGCATCTTTTGAAGACAGTCATTCTGTGGGAGGAAAAAAGAAAAGGACAAGAAGAAGAGCCCAGAGACTTACTGGGGCTTCAGAGACTGTCTTAAGAAACGATTTTAGAGGAAATGAACTGTTTGTCCCCTTCTGGCTATGGTGCAGGTTATTAGCAACCCTTTGTGTGTGATCTGGCCAGCACAGCTGTAGCTCAGGAATGCATTCAGAATGTAAGCATTCAGGGATGGCATTTGTATGGTGGGCTTTTCAATGAGACCCCGACTTAGTCATGCTGGCAAAGAAATGCCATTGTCTCAGAACTGAATCTTGTGAGCTGGGCATGGTGCAGCACACAAGGCGGCAGTGGACTAAGCCAATCAGGTGTCCAGTCTGGCATCAATGTGGTGAACCCCAGGGTGGAAGGCGGGGGTGGTAGGGGTGAGTCATGGCAGGTTGGGAACAGAATCGGTCAAAGTTCTTATGCTGATCAGTAGTGGGATCGGGCCCATGAGTATCTGCTATACTTCCAGTCTGGACCAGCTAGGGAGACCCATTCTTTGAATAACAACCTAAAAAACCCCTAAATACTTTGAAATTATAATGATCAAACTTGGTCCCAAAGAAGAGCTAGGAGAAGTGGGGGACGGAGGGGGTGGTAGTGGTGGTTGTTTGCCCTTTGTTTTCAGAGAGAACCAATGTACACTGCATACGATGTCAGACTTTTTTAGGATGTTGGTTAGTTTTGTGAAACCATTTCCCCCCTCTTTTTTATTCTTATAAGAGATGATTCTTTAGGAGGAGGTGGGAGGAGAGATACATTGAAAATATACATGATGTAAAAAAAATATAGTAATAAAATTTTTTCTTTAAAAAATCATTAGTTAATTAAACCCATACAAAAAAAAAGAAACACTAATTGTTCTTGGTGGTGCAACTACTCCTGCTAACTGATCTATGTATAGTGCTTTGAAGTTAGTAAAATACTTTTCATCTATGATTTCCTTTGGGCCTCACATCAAACCTTGAGTTGAGATGTCAGTGCTACAGGTATTGTCACATCTCCATTTTTACCAATGAGAAAACCAAGGCTCAGAGAGGTTGACTTGGCCAGGGCAGAATTTGAGCCCGGATGTTCCTAACTCCCAATCTGGGCCTCTGTTCACTCTGCCACGCCGATGAGAAGGGGCCTTATGGTCAAGTATTTTTAAATGTACCCTTCGTTCTCCATTTAATAATTTATAACCAAGAAAATACATTCCAAAGATAGGGTCAGTTTATAATATTGCCAAAACTTACTTGCTTCAAGACTGAGTCCCTAGAGACGTTAGGGCACATTTCCACAGGTCCCAGGCTCAACATGCAGATAAATAATTCAGGAACTCCATTAGCTTTGTGCCCCCTTGTTTATACTGTCATTTGGCCTGGCCTTCATGAAGTAAGATACAATTACACCATTTTAAACGGTTTCCTGGAAGGTTCTGTTTTCCAGCCCAGATCTCCTATGGCCTTTGAAGTGTTTGATGACAGACCTCCTTGATGACTTGAAAAATGGCCACTGATTGTATGTTGCCCGTAACCAGCACCACTGGCTTCTGAGCTGCTGGCCTCCTTCGTCACTAATTTACCTCTGTGTCTTTTAAGCTCCGGGTTGTATCACAGGACGTCAAATTTGGCCCTCGTGAATTAGAAGAGCTTTATGACATCTTCAAGGTAATGTTAGCTCTCTAATTGAAAACTGATGCTCTCTTAGGCAAATTTTATCAATGTCACAAGCTGCTTCTGCTTTAATGAAATATTCTCGTAATTGGATATTTTTAATAAGATCGAGTTTACTCACAATGTTTTCTGCTTCTATACCTTTCATTGTCTCGACAGAGAGAGCACTTTTTGTCTTGTTATTGGAATTTGACCAGCACTTCCCTGAGGCACCATGACCCCAGCCTGCCATACTTGGAGCAGTATCAGATTGACTGCCAGCAGTTCCGAATACTGTATCATCTCTTGAGCCCCTGGGCTTACTCTGCCAACCGGGACTGCTTGGCACTCTGGACCTTCAGATTGCTGGATGAAAACTCCGACTGCCTTATCAACTTCAAAGAATTCTCCTGTGCATTTGGTAGGAGAACATCAAAGCTGGTTCTGTTTTCTACAGGAAAAAAACTAAAGGAACCTAGACTTGTAGGATAGCCTGGGTACAGATGACAATGATGCTGACAGCCATAGTAATGATAGCTAGCCTGTCTCTAGCACCCTAAGGTTGGCAGAGTGCTTTACAAATATTATCTCATTTGATCTGGACACTTTAGGCTACATTCTTTCCAGTTTTAATAGCTCTTGAGTATTTTTTTCTGGATTCTCAGAGCCGCATTTAGAGGCCATGGAATCCCAGAGTTGGAAAAGTCCTCAGTGACCATCTAGAGTTGACCATCAGACAGTAAGCACATAGTGCAATCCCTACCCAAAGCATAAATCCCAACAAGTAGTTACGTAGCCACTACTTGAAGACTTCCTGATGGGCAACTCACTTTCTCTTGGGACAACCCATTCTATATTGGAGGTAACTTTTAATTATTAGGAAGGCAACTATTAATTATTAGGAAGTTTTTTCTTAGATTGAGTTGAAATCTGCCTCCTTCTAACGTCCATCCACTACTGGTTCTTCACTCTAGGGCCAAACAGAAAAAAAAATCTAATCCATCTTCCCCATGACAGCCTTTTAAATACTTGAAGACAACTCTTCATGTCCCTTTTGAGTCTCCTCTTTCCCGTCTTAAACCTCTCTACTTCTGTTGGGTGATCCTCATATGACATGGATTCTAGGCTCTTCCACACTCTGGCTACCCTCCTCTGGACACTCCCCAACTTATCTGCGTCCTTCCTTAGCTGAAGACCTCTGGGCTCAGAAACTCTGCCTCTCTTGTGCTGCTCAAGATCAATTTAGCTACTGCCTCACATCGCTTACTTACATTGAGCTTGCTGGCCACTGCAACCTCCAGATCTTTTTCAGACAAATTTTTGTCTAGCCATCTCTACGTCACTTTATCTGTACTTGAAAAGTTGATTTTTTGGGAGCAAGCATAATACTTTACATTTATTCTTATAGAATTTCATCATTCCATCTTTTATAACTTTACCAATTTGATGGGTATGAGGTGAAATATCAGAGTTGTTTTCATTTGTTATTTCACTTGTTATTAGTGATTTTAAGCATTTTTTTCATGTGGTGATTGATCATTTGAATTTCTTCTTCTGAAAATTGTTCAACCCTTTAATGGCTCTTTATGTATGTATGTATGTTCATATGTATATATGTGCATATATACATATATATAATATATTTATGTCAGTTCCCTAAACATCTTTTGAAGCAAAGCTTAGACACACATACCTGGTTGACAGCTTTTCTTCTTAAAATAGTTGCAATCCACTGAAACCCTGAGGTCTTTTTTATGAACTATTTTTTAAAAATTTTTTTAGTATTTTATTTTTCCCCATTTACATGTAAAACACGATTTTAAACACTCATTTAAAATTTTTTTGAGTTCCAAATTCCCTCCTTTCCTTCCCCCCCCACTGAGAACGTAAGCAATTCAATATAGATTATACACGTGTAGTCATGCAAAACACTTCCATAATCGTCATGTTGTGAAAGAAAACAGACAAAAAATACCTCAAGAAAAAGGAAGTAAAAAACAAGTCTGTTTCAGTCTGCATTCAGACACCATCAGTTCTTTCTCTGGGAATGGAGAGCATTTTTCATCCTAAATCTTTCAGAATTGTCTTGGACCATTATATTGCTGAGAATAGCTAAGTCATTCACAGCTGATCATCTTACAGTATTTCTCTTACTTTGTACACAGTGCATTTCAATTTCACTTTGCATCAGCTCGTCCAAGTCTTTCCAGGTTTTTCTGAGCATCCTGCTCATCATTTCTTATAGTACAGCAGTATTCCATCATAATCACATACCACAGCTTGTTCAGCCATTCCCTAGTTAATGGGCATCCCCTCAATTTCTAATCCTTTGCTTCCATAAAAGTGCTGTTATAAATATTTTTGTACATATCGATCCTTTTACTTTTTGTTTTTTGTCTCTTGATGTACAGACTGAGTAGTGGTATTGCTAGGTCAAAGGATAGGCATGGTTTTTATAGCCCTTTGGCCAGTCCCAAATTGCTCTACAGAATGTTTGAATCAGTTCACAACTCCATCAACAATGCATTAATGTCTCATTTTTCCCATATTTCTTCTAACATTTGTCATTTGCCTTTTCTGTCCTATTAGCCAATCTAATAGGCATGAGGTAGCATCTCAGAATTGTTTTAATTTGCATTTCTCCACTGAGTAGTGAGTTAGAATAATTTCCCATATGGCTGTAGATAGTTTTGATTACTTCATCTGAAAACTGATCATATCTTTCGATCATTGACCAATTGGGGAGTGGCTCTTATTTTTATAAATTTGACTCAGTTCTCTATATGTTTGAGAAATGAGGCCTTTATCAGAGAAACTTGCTTCAAAATTTTTTTCACAGTTACTATTGCTAACTATATTTTCTTCTGCCGTATTCCCTCCCATTTATTCTATTGTCTCTCTCCTTTCACCATGTCCTTCCTCAAAAGTGTTTTGCTTCTGACTACCCCCTCCCCCAACCTGCCCTCCCTTCTATCACCACCCCTCCCCTTCTCTTATCCCCTTCCCCTCCTGCTTTCCTGTAGGGGATAATAGATCATGAATTACTTTTTTAAAAAATATATTTTATTTATTTTGATCAATCAAGATCCATGCTCTCTGCCCCCTCCCCTCCACTGAGAATATAAGAAAAACAAAACCCGTTACACACATGTATAGTTGATCAAAATGACTTTTTAGGTTGGCCATGTCCATAAATATTGTCTCATTCTGTACTGCTGAGTCCTTCACCTCTCTGTCAGGAGATGGAAGGCAAATTTCATCTCGAGCCCTCTGGCATCATGGTTGGTCGTTACGCTGATAAGAGTTCAGCACAGTGGTATTCCCATCTCATGTATGGTTGTGGGAGGGAGAGACTTTTGCCATTTTCCCATCGTGATATGCACTGTTGCATTTCCGTGACCTGCTTAGAAACTGCAGAAACCAGACAAGTGGGGAGAGGGGCAGAAAGTGGTTGCACAGGCAACCGGCCGATCTCCCACTGTGCTGGGGCCTTGCCGTACCGCCCTGCCGTGGTAGCTCTGCCAGGGACCAGGCAGGCTCCCAGAGGGTAGTCTCCTTTCTCTAACGAAATTCAGTTTGGGGAGGGAAGCTGAGAGCATCTAAGGAAGCTCACAGGGAGTTTGTCTCTTAGCTTCAGCAACTGGGGACTTCCGAATTATGGCTGCTGGCTAATATTTGAACTTTAATCAACTTTCTGGGCTACTAGCATTGGCAGATTGTTTTCTGGGGGCACGTGTCATTGAAATGAATGCTTCAGGACTTTTTAATTGCTCCTTTTTGGTTTTTTTTTTAATTTGACAGATATCCTGTATAATGGAAGTTTTACTGAGAAACTTAAGCTGCTTTTCAAGCTGCATGTTCCACCAGGTAAGACTTGGGTAATGTCAAGTGCTGTAGAGTAGGATGGATCCCATTTTCACAGTTTGGGCAGTAGGGGGCACTCCTCAGTGGAAATGCTCTCCTCCAATGCCAGTGACTTGGAGCCTTTGAGAGAGTTGCCTGGGGCACTGAGATCCTCGGGCTATAGATCCGAGCTGGAGAGAATATTAGGGTCTTCTAATCCAATCCCCCCATTTCATGGGGAAAGAAACTGAGGTCAGAGGAAATTCAGTGACTTGCCCAAGGGAGTGCGCGCGCGCACACACACACACACACACACACACACACACACACATATACATGGAGCGCTAGAAGGCACCTCCGAGACCATCTATTTGGTCTAATTGTCCCAAGGAAGGCCTGAGGTCAGATAGCTAATATCTCATATGTAGGATTTGAATACAGGCCTTCCTGCCTCTAAGGCCACATTGTCTCTTGATCGTTACAAGAAGAGTTCAGTTTGAACAGGTACCATAGAATGAGCGATTGAATATAAAAAGGCCATTTCTATCTTGTGGCTTAAAGTTCATATTTTGCGGATATTATCAATACTGTGAATTCTGCTGAATAGCTTGTATTTTTATATATAATTTATTTATTTTCCATTTTTAACATTCACTTCCACAAGATTTTGAATTCCAAATTTTCTCCCCATCTCTCCCCTTCCCCCACCCCAGGACAGGGTGCACCCTGACCACCTCTTCCTCCAATCTGCCCTTCCTTCTCTCACCCCCCCTTCTCCCATCCCCCTCCCATCTGTTTTCCTGTAGGGCACGATAGATTTCCGTACCCCATTGCCTGTACGTCTTATTTCCCAGTTGCATGCAAAAACAATTTTTAACATTCATTTTTAAAGCTTTGAGTTCCATAATAGCTTGTATTTATATATATATAATATATACATACATACATACATACATAAACACCCACATACATATATACACATATATGTTATTGCAGTTGATCTTCATGACAGCCTGGGAGGATGGTGTGGTTATTGTTCCCATTTACAGATGAGCAAACTGAGGCTTGGAAAATTTAAATGACTTAGCCTCACTAAGGTCACACAACCAGCAAGCAGTAGAGACAGGATATGAATTTGGGTCTGGTGCCTTTTCTACTCTGCTACCCACACCAGTATTTAAACAAAACCAAACCCAACCCATTTGAGTCATCTCTTAGTCTGAACACTGAGTTGCATTGGAATTCAGCCAGAACAGAAGACGATATCCATTTGGCACGCTGGGTTTATTAACAGTATTGTGCAAGGCACAATGTGAAAACACCCGACCAAATCCAAAAGAAGAGAGCCCCCACTGTGTGCCACAGTGCTCACAACCAGTGGCTACGGGCTTTCCTGGGAGTGATCGAAAACAGCACCCCCTAGAAACTCCAGCCTCCTGCCAAAGCACTTCTGAAAAGCTTTGACCTGTATGATTAGTTTTGTCAGCCCTCGCATGGGTGGTGTGGTTATACTTCTCAGTGTCTTCTTTTTAATGAAAAGATCTGCTGTGTAAAGACACAGCCTCGATACCCTCATTCAGCACTCATTGTCATTTTCAGAGGCTTGCTTTACTCAGCTTTATTTCAGAAGAGTCATTGATGGAGTGTTGGAACGGACTGCAGAGGCCATCTAATGAAACCAAGGCATTTTACAGATAAGGAGAAACCTAGGCCTGGCCAGGGGAAGGGACTCAGCCAAGGACACCCAGAGGGTTTTAGAGCTAGAAGAGAATCCCAGAAGCCATCTAGAGAAACCCTCTCATTTTAGGGAGGAGTGCACTGAGGCCCAGGGAGGGGAAGAGACTTACCCAAGGTTACCCAGCTATATAAATAAGTATTAGAGATAGAATTTGAACCCAGATCCTCTGACCCTAGGCAGCTACATAGTGCTGCAGTGGATAGAGCACCCAGCCTGGAGTCAGGAAAATTTGTCTTCCTGAGTTCAAATCTGGCCTCAGACACTAGCTGTGTGGCCTTGGGCGAATCACTTAACCCTGTTTGCCTCAGTTTCCTCATCTGGAAAATGATCTGGAGAAGGAAATAGCAAACCACTCCCAGTATCTCTGCCAAGAAAACCCCAAATGGGGTCACAGAGAGTTGGACATAACTGAAAACAACTGAACAACAACCACCACCTGTGACTCCAGAGACGCTCCTCTTTCCACTGTGCCAGCTAATAAATGCTTTTCTTTTTCAACATTAGGCCAATGTTGTATTCCTCAGTTTAGTTATTGAGGGAGACTTCGTGAGTGACTTAGTCTAAGATAGTGTTTTCAGAGACCTCCATTGAAATGCTGCATCTGTCACGTACTTCAGCTGGTGCCATTTCATTGGCACTTGCAAAGACAGTCCCTGCTTTGCTCTGGGGCTTTGTGGGACTGCATGTAGCCTGCTTCCCACTGGCATTTGGGCATTTCTGTATCTTCTTGCGGTATCTCTTTTTTCCTTTTAAAGTGAACTAGCTCTGCCACTACCTTGGCAGAGACAAGTGTTTGTGACCTTGGGCAAGTGACCTGATCTCCCAAGGTTCCACCCAGTTCTAGATCAAGGATTATGTGAGTAAACATGGACAAATCACTTCACATCTCTGGATCTCTGATTAATCCTGTGTAAAACAGAGGGGATTAAACTCATCCTTACGAGGTCCCTTCCACGTGTACATTGAGCTCAGGTCCTATGGGTGATTTCCCCTCCCTGGGCTCCATTCACCTCTGTAAAAGGAGGGGGTTGGGCTGGTCAACCTATGAGGACCTTTTTCAGTTCTAGGTCCACCTAGAATCCTCTGTGATTTCCCCTCTGTGAGCCTGAGTTTCCTCCATTAGAGGAGGTCCTTCCTTCCAGCTCTAGAGCTGGGAGCCTTTATTTGCCCCGAGATATAGTGCACTAGCTCTCTCATCCCATACTCCTGACCTTCTGATTCTGCTTTTCAACACGAATCCCATATGACTTGGGTTGTCTCTTTCTAGCTTTTACTGAAGTGGAATCCGTGAGCCCTTCAAAAGGAGATCAACTTTCGAAGGATGAACTTCTCCGCTTCAGCCAGTTCCACGGTAAATGGGCATTCCAAAGTTTAGTCCCGCTAATGGTGGTCAGTCAGTCTCAGAGGCCCTCTCAGCTCCAGTGCTCTGCCCATGAGGAAACAAGGCAGCCTTTGTTATCAGGCGTTTTCCACTTCATCCATAGCCCATGGTTCTAGGCACCTGGGTACTCACTAAATCTTTGACTGATTTCCTGAGATACAAGGCTTTGTCCAGTAAAACAACTTATCTGGAAAATTAGGCACAAAATGTTTTTCATAAAAATGTATTTGTAATTTGTTTTGCTTGACTATACATATTTGTTATAAGGGTTTTGTTTTTCTTTATTTTTCAGTGACCAAAGGGGGGGCAACAGAGAAAAGGCATATTTTTGTTAATTTTTTAAAAATTATTTAAAAATGCATCCATTGCCTTTCTCAACTTTAGTATACTGTATCTAGTACATGGGATGATCGAGGATCAGTTAGTCAACAAACATTTATTAAGCACCTACTGTATGCCAGGCGCTGTACTAAGGGCTAGGGGTAGAAGGAAAAGTAAAAGGACAGTCTCCCTGCCCTCAAGGAGCTCACCATCTCATATTTGTGTGTCTCAGATGGGTCATTGTGAATCTGAATTTTCATTGTATTGGTTGAAAAGGCAGCATAGTGGGAGTGTCCTTGAAGAGCTGTCCTTGAAGCCTGGAAGACCCAGGTTCTAGTCTGTCCTCAGCCACATCCTGGCTCTGTGACCCTGGGAAATTCACCTCGCTTCTCAGGAAATTCTAAGAGCAGGTACCCCATCTGCACTGACACCAGTGAGTTCCTACTACACCAATGAGATCCCAAGTCTGGTCCAAAATAAAATGGTAGATGAGAATGGACTGTATATGTAGTGGCCCCAGGAGTCCCCATAAAATCTGGGCTTTTTGCTTTATTTTTAATTAACCCCCTGATAGAAACCTTTTGCCTTTTCCTTTGATTTATTCTCCCCAAATCCAGGCACCCAGTCAGATGGGGCAGTAGGCCCAGTTAGCCAGTGACATTACTGTAGTATGCCAAAGTTCTTGCATGGTTTTTCTGTCACAGTATCAGGCCATTTCAGCCAGAATTGGACCCCCATGGAAGAAAGTGAGCCATGCTGATTGCTTTGCATGTGACAGAGCTAGGGTTCCTTCCAAAAGGATTTGGTTAAACCAAGGAGTTTGAAGAATGTTATGTGTTCTCTTCCTCTAGTTTCCTTATCTGCACATGGACAGGAAGTAGGATCATCGAAAGGCAGCCCAGAGAAAGGTAACAAATGAGGCTTTGGGAGTTCACTTGATTATGGTGCTGTGTCCTCAAAATCGCAGCAGCAATAACCATTACTACCTCTTCTGATGCATCCGTTACTAGTCAACGTAGGGACTCAATCAGTTGGTACAGAGTGTAGCCCCTCTATGTTATCTCTTCCTGCAAGACTTCTCTGATACAGTGGAAGGAATACTGATAAGGGAGGCCTGGGATCGAGGGTCAGATCCTGCCTCTGATACTTCCTGCCTAGGCGACCTGGGACAAAGCACTTCCCCTTCCTAGGCTTCCATTTTCTCAACCACTGAACAATGGAATTGGACTAGCTAGCCTCTGTGGTCTCATACCTCTAGATCTAGGATCCCAAAATTTCTCCCTAGGGGACCTCCTCAACAAGCTAGAGGTCATCTTCTTGCACTTTCGGTATTTCATGGACATGCACAAAACAAGTCAGTGCTGCTCATTTGTTTTCAGACAGTCCTTAAATTCTAGAACTTCTTGTATATATTTTGCTTTAGCAATTTATTTTACTGCTTCACTTAAATATTAGAGTTTCTTGGTGGAAGTAAAATACATGGTAGTCAAAAGACCCACGTTAATTTAAAATGCAAATTCTGAGTGTTTTCTGGCCAAGTAATAATAATAAAGTGGTGAGAGCTATACAAATTTCTGAAATGCATCTTGGGCTTCTTACTCATTTGCTTAAAAGATTCTGAATATGTATTATTAAGTTCACACCGGTAATATCCTAATCAATCTATTTTAAAAACAAATGCATTGCATTGTGTTTGGTAAAGCCTTCCAGGCTGCTGTAATGTTTGTGTATTGAGAACATCCGGAGAAATTGTGCATGAAACAGCTCGTCAGGAAGCTGGCATGTCCAGACAACCATATCACTGAAAATGTCAGTTTTTTCTCTCCCGTACCCCAAAGTTGGTCTCAATAGAAATAGAGGCAGGGCTCCAGAGGGAGGCAACAGGGGACCGCACCTTCACCTGCCCTTGCTATGCCCCTCATGCTCTTTCTTTTTCTGCCTCATTGCTCCAGCTCCTAGAATCGTCTGTACTCACTGCTCCTTCCTCACTGCCCACTCACTTCTCAACCCCTTTGCAATCATTTGACTTCCAGTCCCACCCCTCAACTGAAACTATCCTCCCCAAGGTTACCAATGATCTCTTCAACACCAGCCTTTCTCTTCCTTGACTTCTTTTTAAGTTTGGTTACTGTTGATCGTCCCCTTCACCAGACACTCTCTTCTCCCTCAGTGTTATAGCCAAGACTGACTCAGGCCAGTGCGGTGCTTTATGTTTAGAATTGGAATAAAATGAGACTCATAAACTATCTAACAGTTAACAACAATAACAACAGAAAAAGGGTTTATGTAGCCATAACATGAAAAGAAAACTGAAGGACGCGTCACCGATTCAGCTGAGCACAGCTTCCTTGCCTCTGTGTTGGCAGTGCTGGCCTAGTGGTCAAAAGCCCAAGGGAGGACTAACTCCTGTACCTAGGCCAGTGGGAAGCAGCAACAATGGGTGGCCAAGCCTGAGTCTGCTCAACTAGCTGAGTCTGGAGGCTTTTCTGTACCTTTAAAGAACAACTTGGATTCGGTGATACTTTTGCCTCCTCATTCATGTGCTCCTCATAGTCCCCTTTGCTGCTTCATCATCCACCGCCCACCTCAGGCCTTTGTCTGGAGCTCTTTTCTCTTCTGTCTTCACGCTCCCTTGGTGATCCGAGTAACTCACATAAGTTCAAAGTGGCTTTTTTCTGCAGATGACTCCAGAGATTAGATACTCAACCCTAACTTCTAAATTCTTGACTTCGAAACTCCAGCCTCATCTAATCAATTAACTGCTGGATATTTCCTCCTGGATGTTTTCCTGTAAGCATCTCAAGCTCAGTCTGAGCAAAATGGAATGTAGGAACTTCCCTCACTAAACCTGCTCCTTTCACTGACTGCCTCATTTCCATTGACGACACTACCACTCCCTGGTCACCCAAGTTTGGTCCCCAGCATTGTCCATCCCTCTTCTGTAGTCAGGTTGCAGCATTTCTCAGATCACATGAATACCAGCCTAGTTCAGGCTCTCAGGTCACCCCAACTATTGTAAGAGTCTCCCAACTGATCCCCCCATTTCCAGCCTTCCTCCCTCCATTCCATCCACAGTGGCCAAAAGAACCTTCCTAAGATGAAGCTCTGCGCATGTCATCACCTGCTCAAAGGTTCCCCACTGCTTCTCAGATAAAATACAAGCTCCTTATGCTCAGGCCCTCCCTGGTTCCCACCCAGAACCATACGTAGGCTAGGGCAAATGGAACTTTGTCCAGGTATGGCTGTATTTAGAGACTGTCAAAAGTGGCAAGAGCAGAATGACTGAGGCTCGAGGGGATGAAATGGAAGGGAAGGATAGGACAGCCAATGCTTTGGGCTCCTCTATTTAACATGATTTGTCCAAGAGTGCCTTCCCCATGGGTGCAGGCCCTTTCTCCTGGTGGACAGACTTCCCTAAGGGCAGCAGGAAGAGCTAGATGCCTGGGGTTGTGTACAGACACTAGGGTTGGGGAGAATCTACATCTGGTCCTCACAGTACACACACAAACAGCAGGAATAAGACCACTTGTACTCTTCCCGGGTCAGGTTTTCCACTCAAACTACCTTCATGCCTTGGGGGAGGGAGGGTCTTGGGCCTTTGCCAACCCAAGCCTGGAATAGGGCCTCACCAACTGTCACCACGAAGAGGAAAAGATGGTTGCCCAGGATCACAAGGTGCTGACAGGGATAGTGATGATAGAGGAGAGTGTCAGGTGGGTAGAAAAGGATGGTGATCCTTCCACCCTGCCCCACCCCAGCCTGCCTTCCTAGGTAGCCATGCATGCCTAGCTAGCTCCTAGTTGGGAATAGTAGTTAAAATAGTAAGTTTTCTCCTATGCTGTGATTACCTTTCACAACCAAACTTCTAGTAAAATCTCCTCATACTCCTTTTCTTCATTTCTCCTCCTACTCATTTCCCAATCCCTTGCAGTCTGGTTACTGTTTGTTTTTACACCACAGACATTTGTGGAAATGGCTCCCCCAGCCTCCCACAGGATCAAACCCTCCCTTGTAATGAAGAAAAATATTTAAGGAAAAACACCCAATATTGTGAACTCATCTGATGTTCTAGCCCAGGGGATGTCCCACCCAAATAGAAATGAGAGCCACTAATCCGTACATAAAGATCCCTGCAGGTGGCAGATTGACTTAGTTTAAAATGTAATATTATCTATGTTTTATTGTCTTTTTATTTATTTTGCTGAATATTTCCAATTATATCAGCAATACATATAGAATTGTGTGACCTGTGGGTTGCGTGTTTGATGCCTCAGCTGTGTACAGCACTCTGCCCTAGTATTCCTCCACCTCTCTGCTGAGAGGAGGAAGGTATATTTCATTATCTGTTCCCTAGAATTATGATTGGTTTTTTAGTTATTCAGGTTAGCTCTTTTTACTGATCTTTTCATCAGTGTTGTTGTTGCTGTCCTCATTTTGTTCATCTGGCTCTGTTCCCTTCACTCTCTCAGTTCAAATGAGTTCTCCCGTGTTTCTCTACAATATTCAGTCTTGTCATTTTGTATTATATGATGATCTTCCATTGCCTTCATGTACCGTGGTCCTACCATGTGCTTACTTCAGAACATCTCTTATCCCCCAGGAGAATATAAGCTCCTTGAGGGAAGGCTGTTTTTGTCTTGATATCGACATCACCCAGCAGAATTTTTTGCATGTAGTCGATATTAATAACTGTTTATTGACTTCAGTGAAATGAGGGAAATCAGCTTAGTAGCCAAGAGTAAGGCAATTGTTTTAAAATTCAGAGAAAAGATCTCTAAGATACCATCGGACAGTCTCTACCAGGGAAGATGCCCAAGGAAAGAGAGTCTCAACAAAAGAAAATGTGGCTGTCCAAACCTGAGAGATATGATATTATAAACATGATGCTTGACTGAAGTCATGTCACAGGGCCCTCTCTTCTAACCTTAGATTCAAAAGGTACAGACATGAAAGATGGAAGCAGCAGTTAAAAACCTGTGACTGCAAGAGAATGGCTAGGCCTGTTAGGAAGAATAAGCTAAAGGTTTTAAACCATGCCAGGGCCAGCCAAAACAGGCCTTCTGTTTTGGGGGGTTTTAGGCTTCATTATATTCTAGGAAAGATGAGTAACTTTTATGAGCTCTGGAGGGCTTTATCACAACTCTCACTCCCACTCATGTCTGTTCCCCCAGAGCAAGATTGCTAGCTACCTCCCTCTCAGGTTTCTAGGGAAACCCCCATAAGGTTAGTAGGGTTCTTCAAATGCTATTGGCTTGAGCCCTCATTCCAGTATATTACATTTAGTATCTCTCCTATCATTGATTGATCCCAGCGATTAGTGGCCCAGTATCACGTAACTGGTTAATATAAATTAGCTTTTACAAAGAGATATTTAATGAGATATAGCAAATACCAGAAGTACAAAACATCCCCCTTCCCAACTAGGGGGACCACATTCTCCCCTCTACTCGTCCCTGAGTAGAGAAGGCTCAAACTTAAAGTGTTTTCTATGAAGCATTTTCCTCACCAAGGTAGTTTCCAAATGCACCATAGTCAACAAAGTTGATCTAGAAAACAATTTCTTAGCTGCTGCGTTCAAGTCATTGCTGGGGCTGGCTGTCATAAGCTGCTCAGGGCTTTGCCTACCAGGTGTGGCTGTCTGAAAACTCCAGAAGGATTCCTGTCCCTGTCCCTCTTACAGCTCCCTCTTCTGACCCTTTGAAGCTCATAGGGTTGTATCCTAAAAAGAAAAATGTTGGGGACAGAAGCAGTAGCCAGGCTATGTGCCCATGACTTCATGTTGACCTGAGTGGGGAGATAAGACATTGCTCACCTATCTCCTCTCCTCTCTTCCTCCCTTCCCCTCCACCCCCCCCATCCCCTCCTCTCCTCTCCTCTCTCTCCTTTTCTCTCCCTCTCTCCCATCATCCTACCTGGAGGCTTACAACAATTCTTGCCTCCTTACTAGAATGAAGCCAGGCAGGAAAAGGAAGAGAGAGTTTGCTTTGGCTGGTTTTAAATGCATGTTCAGTTCTGTCTCAGAAGCCAACCAAATAACTGTTACTTCACCACATGGTTAGTGAATTGGAAACAGTCGCAGAATGACCACTTATGTTCCCAAATGAAACACCAGGCCCTTCCATTCCACTTGATCAGGAACTTCCCGAAGCCAGCTTACCAAATGCACATTCTCCCAGGACTGAGCCCTCCTTGGCCAGTCTCCTTTACAGAAGGAAGGACAAGGAAGGAGGAGGTCCACTCCTGAAAGTAGAGGGGATGATGGACAGTGAAGAGAAAGCAGAGCTATCAGCTGCTCTTTGCTTTCAAGTCCTCTTGTCAAGGAGACTGATCTACAAGCTAGAAAGGGTTGAGGAAATCAGGGCTGGTGCCTAGCAAGTATCATTGAGGCCAGCCCCCTGGCCTAGAAAAATTACACCCCTAAGTGCTGAAGGAGCAGGCATATAGGCTTCCCAAACCATTATCGATCATCTTTGTGGTTTTCTGAAGAACACGGGATTCTCACCCCAATTCTTAAAAAGGGGAAGAAGGGAAATTCTGCAAACTTGACTTTCATCCCATGCCAAGCTCTAGAACTGAGTATTAAGAAGCTTTGCCAACTCTGAAATCAAAGTAGTGTTTCCTGTGAGCCAGCATAGGCTCACCAAGAATCCAATTTCTCTCTTTGGTAAGATTTCCAGCCTGATAGATCAGGAGAATGCTGTAGATACAGTGTGCCTGAATTTCAACACATCATTTGACAATTTGGATGGTTTTACTCGCGTCCTGGTAGACAAGATAGAGAAATATGGCCTAAATGTTAGGTGGCTTTAGAAAGTCATTGAACAGACACAAAGAGGGTGACTTAGCGAATGAATATTGGCTTGGAGTAAGGTCTCTAGTGGAGTGCCACCGGTCTTTGGCCCTATTTTGGTCAAGCTCTTTGTCAGTGACTTGGTTGAAGATATTGACAGTATGCTTTTCAAATTCTAAAGAAGAATGAAAACTCAATGACCTGGTTCAGCGATAATTGATTTTAAACTGTTGTAGTAGCAACAGCAACTCATTTTCTTACTTGGGCAAATATGTAGTGGTGGGTTATTGCTAATGAAGTGTTTCTGTTCTCATTCAGGCAAGGAGAAACTCGATGTTCAAGAGTATTTAAAGCAGTGGCAAGATGAGTTTCTCAAAAAAGAAGAAAACATTAAGGATTTACCCAGAATGAATCAGGTAGAGTAGTTTCAAAACCCTTATTTTCATTTGAGTGTGGGTGGGTGTTAGCCTGAATTACAAACTTATATAACATGCTGCATATTATGTTTCCACAAACACCAAATGAGGCTGGAGTGGGAGCCGATGAGTTTTGCCAATGATTTTGTCTCTAGGCACTCAGCTGCGTCTAGAAATGGAGTTTTCTTCTAGATTACTGGATTGAGCAAAATCGAACTGTTGCTAGGGCTAATTCAGAGACCCTCGGTGTGCCCCTCGGGTGTCATTTATAACATACCTGGTTTGGTTGCCACCTTTCCAAGTATTAGACTCAATTACAAGTTGGTCATATTAACTTTCAGATAGTATTTCTCAGTGATTTGTGAGGTGATGGTCGTAACGTGTCAGGTCTTAGGCATAGATGTCCCAGTGCCTTCTTGTGTTTTCAGCTGTGTCAGGCTCATGTTGTTTAATTCTGGTCCTATTGTATTGATGACTGTCAGGCTAGATATGATTCTGAACCCTTCCCTCCCCTTTACATATACGTGAGTACTGTTCCCATTTTCTGCAAACTAAACTAAAATCTGGCAGCCCTTCATTGGTACAGGTCAACTTTCACCAAAATAAGGAGGGTCGTCGAATTTTGAGTTCTTTCCTGCAGGTCAGGTGATTTGAAGCCTGAACCATGTGCTTTGAGAGGAACCAAACCCCATGTGTCTGATGGCCCAGAGTCACAGAATGTCAGAATCAGAAGGGTCTTCAGTGGCTGTCTAGTCCTGAAAAGCAATTCCTTCTATAACAGACATGGCGAGCTTTTGCTAGAAGCCCTCTGGCCAAGGGAAACCCACTGGCTCCTAATGCAGTCATTCCATTTTTGAAGGGTGCTAATTGTTAGGACAGTTTTCTTTACATTGAGCCTAAATTTGCATTTTGGCAACTTCCATCCCTCCTCCAGAATGATTAATGTAAAAATAAAACTTCTTATTTCATGCGTACGTGTATGTATAGATACATGTGTATGTAGTTATTTACATTGATCTCCTCCTCCATCAGGATGTGAGCTCCTTGAAAGCAGCAACTGCCTTTCTTTTTATCCCCAGCACTTAGCACAGTGCCTGGCCCATAGCAAGTGCTTAATAAATGCTCTTTGATTGATTGATATGCACCGTGTGGTGTAATGGATAGGAATCTAGCCTTAGAGCCAGGAAGACCTGACTTGAATCCCATCTCTGACACACACTGACTGTATGGCCCTGGTCAAGTCACTTAAGTTCTCAGTGCCCTAGGCAGGTCTCTAAGTTGCAGAAAAGGTGCCCACTCTTATTGAGAGAGGAGTTTCATATATACACATAGAGTACCCACAGTGCTACTGGCCCTTTTCTTACCCTGTAATTTTTGTATCAGGCATACCTTCCCTGAGCCATGGTCTAGGCCTGGTTTTCATCTCACCAAGTCTCAGTGACGGTTCTGAGGTCAGATTTGCCTCTTTGGTTTAGGCCCCTTGAGTTCTTCTTGTTTGTTGCCTGTACTTAGGCCTTTGTCTAAAGGCAATCTGGACCTTGGGTTTAATTACTTGTTCCTTTCTGGGATTTGTCTGCTATAAACTTCTGGATGTCTCACCAACTTTTCTTTTTCCTACCTTGCATAAATGAACCAATGAGAAAAGCAGTGATTTCAGTACATACTCAGTGCCAAGTGCGGAGGCTACAAATAGAAATGCAAAACACTCTCTGATCCCAAGGAGCTCACGGCCTAATTGGAGGAGCCAACACACAAAGGAGGGAACAGCTGCAGTGCAGGTGGCAAGGCCCAAGGCCCCTTACTGTGCAGCAGCGAAGCAGATGGCGATACATCTTTTGTGCCATCTCTATTGATTACAAACCCAATCGGCTTCCATTTGACGTCACCCAGGACCTGCTTTCTGGGGTCCTCAGGAGCTGTGGCTCTTGAGGACGCAAGGATTGCATACTCTCCAGTATTTTTGGCTTAGTGGGTGGTTGCAGACACTCTTCTCCTTCTCCCTTCCTTTGTAGTTTAAATCCCATTTGAGTAGATTTGCAAGACTCCAGACAAATCCATTTTTTTTATGAAGCTTTTTAAAAAATTCTGAATTAAATAAACACGAAAAAAGCCCATGAATTTTCCATATACAAAGTGGAACAGAAAAAGAGGATTATATGTGAAGCCATGAATCTATCACATACAACTTGCTTTTTTTTAAAGCATGTAATAAATGTAATACATTACTTTCAGAACTTCTCTGCTTGTCTGTACTTCCCCTGAACTTTTTTCTCCTCTTTTCTGTCCATTTTTAAGATGCTTCAGTGGCCCTCTTTTTTGACAACAGTATTATTACTAGTGCTTTCCTTCCTCCCAACCCCACCCTCAAACAAAAAGAAAAAAACACAATCCTTGTAACAGATAGGCACAGTGAAGCAAAACACATTTCCACGTTGGCCATGGCCAAAAATGTATGTCTCATTCTGTACCCTAAGTCTGTTATCTCTCTATCTCAAGAAGTGCCTCTTCATTGGGCCCCTGAATCATGGTTGATCATGGCCTTGATCAGAGTTCTTAAGTCTTTCCATTTCTTTTAGTGGTGGTGTTATTGTGTAACTTGTCCTGCTTCTGTTCACTTGACTCTGCCTCAGTTCATACAAGCTTTCCCAGAGCAGAAAAGACATTCTTATCAGCCCGATCCTTCTAACCAGGGGCCTGTCATGCCTATGTTGTCATGGTTCCATTCTCAAGACACTGTCTTCCAAACCAGCTGTTCCCTTCCCAGATATGTTTTTTTTTTCCCTTCTTGCCCATGCCTTTAGTGAGCAGCGGTACAGAAAATACCACCTATGGCCAAGGCCTTCACATCTTCGGGAAAGTTTTCTAGGTCCCTTCTGGCAGTGCCATTTGTAGCCACAGGAATCACCAGAAGTGGATAGTAGTTCTATATTTGGACGAGTCTTGGGAGGGTCTTTGTTGCATTCTGTGATCATTGCCACTTTCAAAATGGGAAACAACACAGAGTGAGAGATGAGTGGGAACTCCGAAGGAAGCAGTTGCGCTTTTTTACCCCAAATTTATTAGGGTAGTTTTATGAGTTGCCTTTTGACAAATAAATTTCTGCAGGAATTCTCTGTGATTAGAATCATTAGTTAACATTCACAAATGATACAAAAATGCCTGTAGCTCATCTCCTAATGTCTCAGCTTTATTACACTCCACCCACAACCTTCATAAAAAGGGTGCTTATTTGCACCAAGGTATTTATAGCTGTATGGAATAGGGAGAAACTGGAAGGAAGCCCAACACCCCACCGCTGGGGAAAGGCCAAGCCAACTCTGGCATGTCACTGCTATGGAGACTTATATCACCATGAACAATAACAAATGCACAGAGGGGAGAGACATCTGGAAACGTCTGCACAAAAATATTGTGGCCTGAAAAGAGCAGAACACGCCCAAAGAAACTATGCGTGGGCTATAAACTGTTGTATACATCTATTTGAATTTACAATCAGAAGGCTCAGGAAAAGGTGAAGTGTTAGTTGCTGCTGAGTTGCTGTTGTGAACATTTAGAGGGACCTTTTTATTGCTCAATTGATTAAACGCAATGTTTTTTAAGAGCGGTTGTTCATCCCTGCCAGAAAAACTCATAAAGTCATTCTTTCTTTTAAACATGCTGGTTGGTCCCAGCATGTCTGTGCTGGGCATTTGGGGAAGTCAGAGAAAGAATTTCATCCTGTTGCTAGATGTTACCTGATGACTTCCATGGAGTCTCACAAAGTGCCTGGTATGTAGTAGGTACTTCCATTGATGCATATCGGTTGGACTAATGTACTTCTCCCCTTCCCCTCTGAATATTAGCGCCTTGTGGGTGGAGACTGTTTCATTTTTGTCTTTGTATCTGCAGTGCTTAGAGCAGTACCCGACATGGTTGATATTTCCTAAACGTTCCAGATTAGAAGAACCAGCTGACAACTAGCCATGGGGTAGTGGTAGGAAAGTATCTGAGAGATAGAAATTTCTGCCCCTTAGTAGACAGATTTTTCTTAAATTTTCCAGCCTTATTTGTGTGACTCAAGTTTTTTTGACGCTGTAATCGTTTTTCAATGTGCACCACCACTCCCCCTCCCAATTCAAGGCCCCCTTTATAATAAAGAAAAGACATTAAAACCAACCAACTAAATAAGTGTATACTGCAGTCCACTTCTGTGTTCTCTTACCTCCCTACCGAGAGTAGGGAAATGGGTTTCACCATCTGTTCTCCAAAACCAGGATTGATTGTTGCAATTAATTCAGGACTGACGGTCTGTTTAGTGTTCATGTTATTTGTCCCCATCTTTGCCATGATGGGTGAGAGGTCTCTAGAGCAGCAGTTATGTTTGGGTAGAAATCCATGTTCTACAAAGTTCATTTCTCATAAATCCACTTTCCCAAATAAGTGTGAGATACTCTGTTGTCATGTCTATTTTGTGTCTCCTAGGTACAATTTATTCAGCTCTCGAAGACCTTTTATAATTTGTTCCATGGGCATCCTGAAGAGGAAGAGTTATACCAGGCCATTGCAGTGGTGACCAACCTCTTGCTTAGGATGGAAGAAGTGGGGAGGAGGTTGCATGGCACGCTGTCACCCGCCAAAGAGAAGGCCTGCGGCTCCACCACCACAGCAGACCCTGCTGACAGCACCACCTCTCAGACCACTGAGGCAGCAAAGGAGCCCTCCCCACTTAAAGAGGAACAGCAGTGGTCTTTTGCTTTTGAGCAGATCCTTGCATCATTGTTAAATGAGCCTGTCATAGTGAGGTTTTTTGAAAAACCAGTAGATATCCAAGCCAAGTTAGCAGAGGCAAAAGCCTCCCAGCTGAGTTCTAGAACCAGGGTGTAATTTACCAGCATGGAACCCATTTTTACCAAGGATTGCCTGAAGTTTACCAGGGTCCATCTAGCTCATTCCCTGTGATCCCTGGGAGCAAACCTCAGGGATTTAGCTTTCTGTGGCACAGAGCTATTTGAAGGAAACCAAGGTACCCCAAAGCACAATTCCATTCTTCTTTATAATAGTCTTAACTTTTAATATTCATAATGACAAGCACTTTTTATATAACATTTTACTTCATCTGCACTATCTTAAGAAATCTTGTTCATGTCACCCCTAGAGGGCACCACCAAACCACTCAGTTAAAAAAAAATGACTTACTAGTAGTTACCTATGAAATAGTGTTGGAATCGTCAAGTTTGCTGTTGTGTTTGGACTAGTAATGCTGCTTTGTCAAACTGACAGCCCCTTGTTTTCAGTTCTATATGTCTATGTGCCTCAGTCTTGTGTAGATGTTAAAGTGCTTTAGAGAATAGAGCCCTTTGAGCCTTAATTGTCCAAGGAATATTGCCATTTGGGGCTTTTGTGTCCAAGTCTTAACTGAGTGACTATATTTTTTTTAGTTTATCCAATATTATCTTCTAGTGATTGGCTCTGGAGGGACTTCCAACATCAGTCCAGGTATATTCCTTCCTGCCTGCTTCTCCTCCCTTATGGCAGTGTGGTGTAATGGACAGAGTTGGCCTAGGAGCCAGAAAGTCTTGGTTTCAAGTCTTCCTCTGACCCATAGTGGCTTTGTAATCCTAAGCAAGTTACTTAACCCTTTAGTGTTCTAGGTAGCTCTAAGTCTTTGAGATGCAGAGGAGATGCTAACCTTCATCGGCAGAGGGGTTTTTCTTGCTTGGGAGTTACCTATACCAGAGAAATGACAGCTGCAGTCCTTATCCCATGCCCCCCCCCCAGAGTCTGTTTCAGATCTTGAAGTCCAGCATTAATTTCCCATTAGCAGGATGGAATTGAGAGGAGGAAAAGGCTTGTTTCTTTGATCTAAGGGCTGAAGAGGCTGTCTCAGGAACCATCTGCGCGTCCAGCCCCTTAGAGGAGTTTGCACTTTGCTGATTAGAAAGGAGAGCTTGTAAGAGTTTTATTTCTCCTGCTTTTGTGTACATGAGGAACAAAAGTTATTGACAGATGTATCTGATGGGACATAGAATATTCCACATCTGTTGTCTAGACCAAGGCTGATCACATTAGCTGTGTGACCTTGGACAAGTCTTTTATCTTCCCTTTGTTTTCTCTTTGATATGGTAAAGGAATTGGACTAAAATGATCTTTATGGGCCCTTTGGGTTCTGAGATTCTAGGATTCTATCTCTGCTGCTAATGAAGATGAAGAATGTCCTTTTTTCCCCACAAATTGTGTTTTCTGCCTTTTGTTTTTACATCCCCTACATGTCCTGATGACTTCCCTCTCCCCTTACAGGGAGCCATCCCTTATAATAAAGAAGAAAAAAAACCAGTTCCACGAAATGAATCCACATAAAATAGCCAGTTTGTATGCAGAATTACCAGCATCCACTTCAAACACTGGACTTTTACCAGATGAACTTAGACAGTCTCAGATTAGTCTGCTTTGAGTTGGGAGAACGAAAACCCTTTGAAATCTGAAAGATCAAAGCTATACTCATCCTATCTTCCCTGCTTCCCAGCTCTGACCAGACTCATTCTTTCATAATCAGTCATTAGAATGATTTCTCTTCGAAGAGCTTTGGTCTTAGTCATTTCACACATTCAAAGGACAAAAAAAATTACTACTAATAACAACTGATGTTTCTATAGTGCTTTAAGGTTTGCCAAATGCTTTCTGTAGATGTTTTTTAGTTAGGCCTCAGAAAAATCCCTGGGAGGTTAGTATTGCAGGTATTATCCCCATTTTTCAGATGACAAGATAGAGATTCAAAAGGTTTGCTCCCATGGTCACATGGACACTCAGATCCAGGTCTTCCTGACCCCTATCCCAGTGTGTGATCCACTATGCCATATAGCACTATATATGGCTTTCTAATTAGGGTACTGGTGTGGGTCAAGTCAATGCTTGGTGCTTGGGGCCCTAAATCTCGAATCTTTTTTAATGGTAAAATGACTCCTTCTCAGGAAGGTTTGATTTCTGAATAAATAGCGTTCAGATCTACTTATTCTCTATTGGATTCTAGAATAAGTAGCTGGCCTACTGAAAATCCTCTTAGTTTAATTTGGAAGAAAACTCCCCGTGGTACCACCTTTCAAACGTGCTCAACACCAGCTTACCAAAGCAATTTTGCAGCTTAGAGACAAGCGATCGGGGTACAATTGGCTTTGCCTTCTTGCACAAGTAAGGTTTCCAGAATCCTTACCAAAGGTTGCACAGTGGGTGTTAAATTGGCCTTGTCTGATTCACACAGTGTTGTAGGTATCTATGATGTCATACCAGACCCTACTGTATACATCTTCAATGATTTTTTTTGTCAATTGTTTTTGCAAAAACAAAAACGAAAAAAAAAAGACCCAAAGCTAAAAGAGCATCTATTCAGAGTTGTTATAATGATAAGCCTTATGGAAGATTGTTGTGTATTATCTTTTAGCCTAGATTCTTTGGAATTGAATACTTGAAGACATTCCGGGAGGGAAGAGATTATAAATGCAAGTTTAAGGGGCAAGTGATATATTTTTGGAGTTTATGTGAGAAATATGTTGAACAAAGTGCAGTAGGGGAAGCTTGGAGCATCAAAACTAAACTTATGCAGAAAACCTTATTAAATATATTATTTAAAATGCTGTTAGCTGTCTTTATTACACTCAATGTACACTGACTTTTAGACAATTTAAAAACAGAAAAAATGGTGGGCTTCCCTGTGGTCACTAAGTATACATTATATATAATCAGGTACAGTGAAAAGAGTGCTGAGTCTGGAGTTAGAGGACCTGAGTTCGAATCTTACCTCTGATGCTTATTACCTGTGTAATGTTAGCCAAGTCACTTCCCCTTCCTGGCCCTTGGTTTCCTTCTCTAAAATGACTGGGTTGAACTAGAGGGCCTTAGAGGCTCCCTCCAGCTCTAAATCCATGATCCTACAGTCAGGATTCAGGTCATTTGGGTTTTTTTAACATCAATTTTCTCAGGGTCTCACCTGGAGAGGGAGAAGGAAAGAGATGGATCGATCAGTCACATTCTTCCAAAGACAATATATAGAAACCTGAAATCAACGAGACTCAATTAAGCACCTACTATGCGAAAGGCTGTGTGCTAAACACTAGGGAAACACAGAAAAGTAAAAACAAGATCCCTGTCATCAAGGATATCCATTTTTTTAAAGCATAAGATTAATTCTTCATATTGCTTTCAAAACTGTCCTGCTTATCTGCGCTTTCTTCTGAATTTCCTTCTATTCATTTTAAATGTTTCGATGCCTCTTTTTTTCCCCTTCAGTTTTGCTAACTCGCCTTGGGATCTCTCCCAGCTAAAAACCTAGAGGAGGAAAAACCTCATAACAAATTAGTAGAGTCAAGCAAAACAGTCCACATAGTAGAAGTGCAAAACCATAGATCTCGGGACCTCTAGTCCTCTCACCACGGATTTTTTGTTTCTTACCTAAATACAAGACTTTATATACCTGAGTCCCAAAGCCCAGTTGTATGAGACTCTTTCTTCACTCAGTATTTGCATTGTTTCTTCCTCAAATGATCCTTCTATTCCTTAAACATTGGAGGGTTTCTGAAATAATAGTTCTCTGGATCTGCCCTGTGGTGGCAAGTTCAGTGGGCATCCTAGTGGTGCCATTCCCCTGTGACCTTCTGTGCTCTCTGCCAGCATTGTCATCTATCTTTCTGCAGACTTTGGAACAGGAGGCACAGACAATCAGGGTGTTCAAGTCTGAATCCCCAACTCCCATCGCCTTTCCCAGCAACATATATATCATTCTGCATTTTAAGTCTATCACCTATTTGGCCTCCTTTTTAGGTTCTCCAGAATCATGGTTTGCCATTTCATTGGTTGGAGTTCTAAAGTCTTTTAAAGTTATGTTTCTTCGTAATGTTGTTTTCGTCATGTAAATTGTCCTCTTCGTTCTGCTCACTTCACTCTTGCTTCAGTTCGTACTACCCAGGATTCTCTGAAATTGTCTCCTTCAGCATTTCCTATGGTGCAGTAACATTCTGTTACATCCATGTACCACAGTTTATTCAGCCATCTTGCAATTGTCTAAGAGGCAATTTAAGGCAGGGCTTCTTAAACTTTCCACTCATGTCCCCTTTAGCACTTCTTAAAGTGTGGGTTGGGAAGCACTGATCTAAGGCACCCCTTTAGATTCTAATTGCTTTCTTTTCTTCTTCCCTGCTCTTTCAATCTTCATTGTTACTGTTCCATAGAGTTCTTTTAAAAAAGAAAAATACACCATTTATTTCTTTGTAGAATTCTGAACTTAAACACCAAAAACAGCATTTTGATATACACAGCAGAACACAAAAAGAGAATTCTATGTGAAACCATAAATCTTCATTTCATATTGCTTGCTTGTTGAAAAAAAAAATTTTTCCCCCAGGTACATGTTAGAACAATTTTTAACATTCATTTCCTAGAAGTTTGCCCATTGGTCATAGTTCCAAATTGCTCTGTAGAATGGTTGAATCAGTTCACAACTCCACCAGCAATGCATTAGTTTCTCACTTTTCCTACATCTCCAACATTTGTCATTTTACTTTTCTGTCATATTAGGCAATCTAATGAGGTAGTACTTCAGAATTGCTTTAATTTGCATTTCTCTACTCAATAGTGAGTGAGAGTAATTTTCCATATGGCTGTAGATAGCTTTAAATTACTTCATCTGAGATTTGCCTGTTCATCTCCTTTGATCATTTATCAGTTGGGGAATGGCTCTTATTTTTACAAATTTGACTCAATTCTCTATATATTTGAGAAATGAGGCCTTTATCAGAGAAACTTGCTGTAAATTTTTTTTTCATAGTTATGATTACTATGTATTTCCCTCCATCCTGTGCCCTCTATGTATGTTCCTTCTAACTGCCCTAATGAGGACGTTTTAGGAATTACAAGTATCATCTTCCCATGTAGGAATATAAACAGTTTAACCTTATTGAATCCCTTATGGTTTCTCTTTTGTATTTATGCTTTTACGCTTGAGTCTTGTATTTGAAAGTCAAATTTTCTTTTCAGCTCTCCACTCTTTTCATCAGGAATGCTTGAAAGTCCTCTTCCGCTGAATGTCCATTTTTCCCGTTTTGCTGGGTAGATAATTCTTGGTCATAATCTTAGCTCCTTTGCCCTCAGATCTTGACTCTGGCTTCATGATTTTTGAATTGTTTCTTTCTGGCTGCTTGCAATATTTTCTTCTTGACCTGGGAGCCCTGGAATTTGGCTATCATGTACCTGGGAGTTTTCATTTTGTGATCTCTTTCAGGAGGTTATTGGTAGATGCTTTCAGTTTCTATGTTACCCTCTGATTCTAGACTATCAAGGCAGTTTTCCTTGATAATTTCTTGAAATATGATGTCTAGACTCTTTGATCATGGCTTTCAGGTAGTCCAATAATTCTTAAATTACCTCTCCTGGATCTATTTTTCAGGTCAATTGTTTTTCTGCTGACATAGTTCATGTTTTCTTCTATTTTTTCATTCTTTTCATTTTAATTGTTTCTTGATTTCTCATGCAGTCATTAGCTTCCACTTGCCCAATTCTAATTTTACAAATTATTTTCTTCAGTGAGCTTTTGCATCTCCTTTTCCATTTGTCCAGTTCTGCTTTCTAAGGATTTCTTCTTTTCAGTGGATTTTTGTGCCTCTTTTACCATTTGGCTATTCTTTGTTTTAAGGTGTTATTTTCTTTAGTGTTTTTTGTACCTCCTTTACCAAGCTGTTGACTCTCTTTATGTGGTTTTCTAGTGTCATACTAATTTCTTTTCCCAATTTTTCCTCTACCTCTCTTATTTGGTTTTTAAGGTCATTTTTGAGCTCTTCCAGGAGTTCTTGTTAGACTTCACATTTTTTTTCTTTGAGCCTTTACTTGTAGCTGTTTTCACACTGTCGTCTCCTTCTGAGTTTGTGTCTTAATCTTCCCCCTCATCATAGCTACTTTTTTGTGGTCAGTTTCTTTCATTGTTGTTTGCTCATTTTCTAGCCTATTTCTTGACTTTTAACTTTATGTTAAAGTTGGACTCTGCTTTCAGGGTGGAAGCTTCAGGCTTTTTGTGCAGCTCTTTTCTGTTCTAGTTCTGGAGGTCTGTAAGTTTTCAGTTCTTCCAAGGTGGTATGACCTAAGGAGAGGTATGGTCACTGTTCTTCTGGTCTGTGAGTGACCACAAGCACTTTTTTCCACCCTGGAACTTGACTGGAGTCCCCACTCTCCTGTGGCCACAAGCTCTGGTATGCTAGTGCTCTTCTCCATATACCCTAAATACCCTGGGACTGTGACTCAGCACAGGATGCTACCTGGATCTACATATGGGCAATGCAGCAGAGGCCTCCCTCTAGTGCCAGCAAAGAGATCCCCGTAATCTCTGACCATCTGTGGGCTGAGAGTTCTGGAAGCTGTGCCACCACTCAGTCACTCCAAAGGCCTGCTGCTAGTTTGTTGGGGTCCAGTCTGAGCTTGTCACAGCCTGCACTGGACCACACTCTGCTTTCACCCCAGTGTGACAGACCTTTCCTACCAACCTTATAAGTTGTCTTGGGCTGAAAAATTATTTCACTGCATCCTTTTGTGGGTTCTGCTGCTCCAGAATTTGTTTTGAGGTATTATTTAAAGTTATTTGGAGGATAATTTGGGAAAGATCAGGTGAATACCTGCCTTTTCTCTGCCATCTTGGCTCCACTCCATCCATTCACATTCTAATGAGGGAGACCACAGGCAAATTATTTTGTACATAGAAGATATACAGGGTGTCCCAAGAGTCTTAGTGAAGTTTTAAGTTTTAGTAGACTTTCTGGAACACCCTATATAAAGAGTAGGTGGAAAGTAATCTCAGAAAGACCAGGGCCACTAGGTGGTGCTGCAGTAGTTAGAGTGCTGGACCTGGAATCAGGAAGACTCATCTTCCTGAGTTCCAGTCAGGCCTCAGACACTTTCTACCTATGTGACTCTGGGCAAGTCACTTCACCCTGTTTGCCTCAGTTTCCTCATCTGTCAAATGAGCTGGAGAAGGCAATGGCAAACAAGTCCAGTATCTTTGCCAATAAAACCCCAGATAGGGTCACAAAGTCAGACACAACCAAACAACAATAACAATCTCAGAGAGAAGTTAGTTTGGAGGGAAGGGGAGGAGAAAGGATAAGAACCAGGAAAGTCCACCTGCAGGTGGGATTTGAACTGAGACTTGAAGGACACCATGGAATCCAAGAGGCACAGATGAAGAGGGAGAGCATTCCATGCATGGAGTTGAGAAACGGCGTGTTGTGTAAAGTACAACAGGGACCAATGAGTGTCCCCGGATCATGGATTATCTGGAAGGGGAAAAGGAAGACTGGCAATCTAGGAAGGGGACCAGGGTATAAAGGCCTTTAAAAGACCAACAGAGCACCTATGGATCTAAATTTCCTCCTGTAAAATGAGGGGGTTGAACTAGGTGGCCTTAGAGGCCCCTTCCAGCTCTAAATCCATGACGCTATGATCAGAGTTTGGGTGGTTTTTGTTTCACTTTGTTTTGTTTTTAACATCATTTTTCAGAATCACAGATTCTTAGATTTAGAAGAGACCTCAGAGACCATCTAGTCCAACCTGTGCCAAAAAAAGTGGTCATCTACCCTTTGATTGAGGACCTCTGGGGACCTGAGAGTGAGGAACAGTCTATTACTTTTCATTTCACCTTAGGATAGTTCATTGTTAGAAGTTTTTTCCTTATATCAAGCTTAAATCTGTCTCTTTGCAATTTCTGATTGTTCATTCTGCCGTCTGGGGCAAAACAGAACACGTCTAATACCTCTTCCAAATGAGAATCTTTGAAATACTTGCAGTCATGACAAGGCAGGTATGAAAAGCATTGCGACATATTACCAACTTTAGAATTGGAATAGGAGATGTTATACAAGCCCAGAAAAGGAGGCAGGCCAAACTAACAGCTTTTGCGGGTCATTTTTGATTACCCGAGATTTTAGCAACTACTTCCTCTCTAGGTTAAAAGCTTAATGGAGTCCCAAATTTCCCAATTTCATAGGATGAGACATTTCATCTTGCCATTCTCCCAGAAATGGAAGTACTCTCCCAGTGATATTTGGCAGTGATTGCCTGCTTTCTTTTGTGCTCATAACTTGCAGATGATACATAATAACTGGAGAGTAAGTCATCTCTGTTTCTCCTTCTGGATTTGTCTGATGCTCTAGTGAAAAGCGTGGTTGGATCATAGACCTACAGTGGAAAGCAGGGGAGAAGTGAGAAGTCAAGTTCTCTGCTCTCGATCTCCTTCCCATTCCCCAGATTGTTATTTCATTCTCCCTTTCATTATTGTAGATCAAAATAGAACTATTGGAAAAGTTGGGGGGAGGGTCTTTTAAGAAACTCATTTTCTACTCTTGCTGTGTAGATGTGTGTTTGTATTTCAGTGGTGTGGAGCTAAAACCATTTCCACCATCTCATTAGTTTAAGTTATCTCACATCCTTCTCAGTCTGGGTAATCCCAGTTCCTCAATCTTCTATCCTGTATTCTTTGTCCAGTTCTCAAATCATTCTGCGTTTAATTGGAACATAATTTTATTGGCCTTTTTAAGGTTAAAGAACATTCCCAAAGAACTACCCACCATTGGGTTTATGTGAGGTATTTGCAGACACGTATCTATTAGGGACATCTCAAGTCCTTTGAGGATCTAATGTAAAAGATTTACACTTCGAGACTGGTACTTTAACTTCCAGTTATGGCTATCTATTCAACTTTCCTGTTACAGATTCTTATGCCTGGGATTCTGCTCTGCCCACAGCATTCCTTCTAATTCCCAGTACCCACTAACTCATACTCCCATCTTGGGGGGAGAGGTTTTCCAAGGGGATCCCCAGTCAGTCAAAGTTCTGGGCCAGGTACTCACAGGGATCCCTCTGTGGCAGAAACTAGATCCTGACTGAGCTAGGTTCTTCTTGGGATCAGCTGTTACAATCGATCCCCTTGGTAGTATGCCAAAATAGCCAGTCTTCTGGAATCAAAACCTTGTGTAGGAGGGATAACGTAATGGGAAACTACACAAAAAGGGAGAGGAGAGATGAAAGAGAGGGGAACTAGAGATGTACCCCTACCCAAGCCATAGCTAAGAAGAGAAGAGATAGTAATTTAATCTGTCAACAAGAAGGGGAGTGGAGAACAGTGCTGTGGGAAGACTAGAATAAAAGCAATGGCGGGGAGGGACTAGGATGAGGAGCAGTGGAGGAGGAATAAAAAGGATGCCACTAAAGAATGTTCCCACAGTGAAGGAAGGGAAGAATTTCATATCTATGGTAAAATATGGAATTATAATGGACTTTTGTCAGGAAGGAACTTGGATAGTAGAACACTACCTTCTTCTAGGAAAGTCTCATTTTTCAGGACTACACTCCATCCCAGGAGAGAGGATGTATGAGTCTCCAAGGGCAACCAGCACCCAGGGTGATAGGTGGAATCAGAGATACGATAAGCTGGCCTTAGGAGTGGTGAGTGATCATGGTAAAGGTAGGGAATAGGATAACATAATGGTTTACTTATAAAATCCTAACAAATCAACAAAGAAACGGAGATAGCTACTAGCTTCAGTCAACTAGCAGAGTATAAAATAAATTGACAAAAATACTAGTGCTTCTATATATCAATAAAATCCAGGAGGAAATAATAGAAAAGGAAACCTCTTTCAAAATAACTACAAAATGCATAAAATATATGGGAGCTCATTCAACAAGACACTCAGGAATGATATAAATGCCATTACAAAATGTTCTTTGAGGAATTGGCTCAGTAATTGGACAGGCAGTGCTCGTTTGTTGAGTCTAAACAATATAAGAAAAATATTATCTACAGTAAATTCATTTATGGATTTAGTGCTACACCAATAAAGTTACCAAACATGTCCTGACAGGGGTCAGCAAACTCCAGTTCATGGCCAAATCTGGCCTCTGCCTGTTCTTGTTCAGCCCACAAGCTAAGAATGGTTGTTATATTTTAAAATAAAGTTTTATTATACTTAAAATGTAAAAACCATTCTTAGCTCTGGCCATATGAAAACCAGCAGTGGGCTGGATTTTACCCTAGGGCTGTAGCTTACTAACCCCTGCTTCACAGAGCTAGACAAAGTAATAACAAAATTCATTTGGAAGAATGAAATGTCTAGAAAATCAAGGGTAAATAATTATAAAAAGCAGGAATGGAGGGGGAATAGCACTTCCAAATCTCAAATTATAATATAAAGCAGTAATTAATTACCAACACTTTTCAGAGGACAAGTGATCAAAGGATATGTACAAACAGTTCTCAAAAGTATTGCAAAGTATTCACGACCACATGAAAGTGTTCCAGATCATTGATGATAAGGGCAAGGCAAATCAAAACAACTCCAAGGTTTCATCTCATACCCATAAAACTGGCAAAGATAATTCAAGATAAGAATAGTCAATGTTGGAAGGGCTGTGGAAAGACAGGCACACTAATACCTTGTTTGGTGGAGCTGTGAGTTGGTCCAACCTTTTTAGAAAGCAATTCGGAATTAAAAGATCTAGACCTTTGTTCCCACTGCTAGTCGTATGCCCCAAGGAGGCCAAAAGTAGAAAGAAAAATCCCATAGGCATCAAAGCATTTATTGAAGCACTATTTGTGATAGCAAAGAACAAAAAAGCAAAGTAGGTACACATCGTTTGGGGAATGGTAAAATAAACTGCAGTATGTGAATTAATGTGCACCTGGAGGGGAGTTGAAGAAGGACTGGAAAGGTAAGAAGGCCCAGGTTGTGAAGAGCTTCAGATGCCAAATGGAGGACTTTGTGTTTGATCCTGGAAGTAATAAGGAGCCACTGGAGCTTATTTGGTAGGAAGGTGGGGAGGCAAGAATAACATGGGCAGACCTATACTTTCAGAAAATCACTTTGGGTTGGAGTAGGGAGAGACTTGAGGCACAGACACCAACCTGGAGGCTATTACAATGATCCAAGCAGATGATGAGGCCCTGCACTAGGGTGGGGGTTGTATAAGTAGAGGAAGGAACATATGGAACAAATATGGAGAAAGAGATGACAAGATTTGGCAACAGATTAGAAATGGGTATGGACGGGGTGAGAGCTAGTGAGGAGCTGAGAACACCAAGAGTACAAGTCTGCAAGTTAGGAAGAGAGGAAGCTTTTAGGGGAAAGGTAATGAGTTCTGTTTCAGACTTGTTGAGTTTGAGATGCCTATAGGACAATTAAGCTTAAGATCTCCAGAAGGCAGTTGGTGATGTGGGACTGGAGCACAGCCCTCATATACCACCTTGCAGGCCTTCCCACTTGTTACTGGGATGTGTACCTTGGCTTAAGGCTCAGTATTAATGACAAGTGTACCCTCAGGTTGCCATGGTGACCCGAGGAGGGAGAAATTTAGCTGGGTCCTGATGCTGGAGTTAAGAACTTGTCATTCCAGGTAACCCCATGACAGGTTTCCTTCTCAGCAGAACTGACTGAGCAGGCTGAGGCCCTGAAAGGACCATCAAGATAATGATTGAACATTTGGAAAATAGTATAAAGGCGAAAGGGCTGAGGGCCCAGGTCAGACCTTGGGGAACACCCAGCAGCCGGTAGGCATGACCCGGAAATTCCCTCTACCAATGCAGGTCAACACTTGTTTTGCAATTTATAATCTCAGAGTTACCTGAGGCTCTGAGAAATCAAGTGACCAGCCTAGCATCACATAGCCATTATGTGTCAAAAGTGGTACTTGAACCCACATTTTTCTGACTCTCAGGCCTTAGCTGACCTCTGAAGGCCTTGCCAGCTCTAAATCTAGACTATGTGTGACCTTGGGCTAGTCCCTTCTCCCTGGACCTCAGTTTCCTCCTCTGTAAAAATGAGGAGAGTAGATTAGATAGTAGATTAGATATCCTCTAAGGTCCTTTCTAGCTGTTGATCTCAGATCCTTTGCTGGAAGTCTAATAGGGATATAAAAATTAGTACAGCCCAGCCCCATCTTGGAATCCTTCTGCTGGGACTGTGACACTCAGGGAAAGTGTGTGCTTAGCTTACTAAAGCATATGAGGATATGAGGCAGTGTGCTGGCCTTGGAGTCAAAAGTGGCCTCTGACACATCCAGACTTGGGCAAGTAACTCTACTCTCAGTGCCCTAGGCAACTCTCCAAGACTATAAATTGCAAGGATAGTAACAATCTACACTGATAGAGGGAGTTCCCTCACTGTGAGTTCCTATACTAATGAAATCACAGGTCAAAGCAAAAGAACAAAGGTGGAAATCAAATTCTGGTCATAGTATTTAGCAATCACTTTACAGTTTCAAGTTAACTGAGTCCAAAAGAGGTGATGTGACTTGCCCAGTCATACCAGGAGTCAGGAGCAGAAGTAGGATGGAGACCTAGGTCTTTAGACTCCAAATACAGTGCTCTTTCGGTTGCCCCACATCACTGGTGCCAGGGGGCACCTGGAGGCCCATTGTTTGGGGATAGGGATAGTGCACATTTATGCCACCTTGGAGGCCCTCTCACTTGCTACTGGGATGTATAACTTGAGTTGGGGTTCACTCACCCTTTGGTTGCTATGGTAACCCAACAAGGGAGAAGTTTAGTTCAGAGTTCACCATTCCAGTGACCATGTAGAAAAGCTCTCTTCTCAGTAGAGCTGAGTGGGCCTGAGCTCTGAAAGGAGCCCTGAAAGGAGCAATCATACTCAAAGGAGGCCTGCTTTAGATTTGCCACAGCTCCCATGGCTTGGCAGGGATCAGACTTCCTCTGTGAGACCAGACAACCATGCCCACCTGGCATGGAGCAGAGGACTTGAGAGAGCAGGACAGTGGCAGCAGCAATCCAAGGAAGTAGCTAATTCCAAGGTATTACAGAGGGCCTGGCTAGGGTGGTAATTGATGTTTTACTGTGGTCACTGTCACATGATAGATTGGGAGACAAGAAGACCCAGGTTCAAATTCTGCTTCTCACACGAACTTGTATGCCCTCCGTGAGCTTTGGTTTTCTTATTGGTAAAGTCAAATGAGATAATATATGTAAATTACTTGGCAAATTTCAAAGCACGTATCAATTACATGAAACTTAACTGCTGTGTAATTATAATGACCAAACTTAGCATGGAAAAATAGAGAAGATACACCTCCCGACATTTTTTGAAGAGGTGGGGAACTATGGGTATGGAACATTGTATACGCTGTCACTCAGTAGATAAGTTGGTTTTTCTCAACTACTTTCCTCCCTCTTTTTTTCTTTGTTACATTCCTTTGGGATAGTTCAATGGTAAGGGAAGGGAAGACATATGTTTGGAAATGAAGGTAATATAAAAACAAGTGATATTGATGGAAATTAATTACCAAAAAGAAATGTTAGTTATAATTATTATTAATATATAATAATTAACTTTCCACCACGTTTTGCAGGCATGGTTGTCTTGGGGGTTCTAGCCTGGCATCTAACTTGTACTTTGTCCATCAATGAGATCTTGGTCATCTCAGCCAAGGAAAGGACATTGAGCTTCAGAGAGCGGTGAGTGGTCCCCTCAGTGAGGACCCTTTGGAGCTAGCCAGAATTGGAGGCTCTTAATACAAATCACAACCTGACTTTGCTACTAATTCATGGTGTGACTTTCAGCAATTTACTTTCTTTTTCTAACCTCAGTTTCTTCATCTGTCTTACTGCCCAATCTATTTCCCAGAGGCATTTGGAGGAGCCAATGAGATCATGGTTGTGAATATGCTTCAAAGGGTATAAAGCAGACAGCCGAGGCAGATCACATGATTCTCAATGCTCACAGGGTTGCAACAGGGGAAAAAAATGGTCAAATGTAAGCACTGCTAATATATCCATGGGGCAGGTAGATGGGGCTGCAGTGGCTAAAGCGCCAGGCCTGGAGTCAGGAGGACCTGAGTTCAAATCTGGCCTCAAACACTTACTAGCTAGGTGACTGACCCTGGGCAAGTCACTTCACCCTGTCTGCCTCAATTTCTTCATCTGTAAAATGAGCTGGAGAAGGAAATGGCAAACCACTACAGTATCTTTTCCAAGAAGACCCCAAATGGGGTCATGAAGAGTCAGACGTGACTGAAAGGACTGAGCAACAACAACAAATAGATCCATAAGGAAAAAATGGAGACTTTGTGAGAAGAAATACCTTGGCCCAGGTTACTTGGGAATAAAGCCAGGTTGTTAGGATAGGCTGACTGCAGGGCTCTCTTTCAAGTCTGTCCAAGTGGGCAGAAATGGAGCCAATGTGAGTGTGAATGTGGGCAGCTGCATTTCGGGAATGACTAATCCAAGCTCTTAGGATAAAATGAAATGCAAGGCTTTGGGCCGACAGTTACAATAACCTGCTCCCTGGGAACATTGACCAGAGAAGGCAATACCACAAAGGTGGGCAGCATCTAGAAGGTGGCAGATTACTGGAGGAATATGGGGAACCACACCTTCAAAAAGATTCATTGGGGTCCAAAGTGAAAGATCTGGGTCCAGGCCATGTGTACCTACCCCCTGGGGGGCATGACTCTTAGGGTCCTAGCTTTAGAACTGGAAGGAAACTTTAAGGTTTTCATTTTAATTTTGCAGTTAAGGTCACAAGCTGGGAAGGCTAAAACAACTTAGGCAAAGCAGTAGATGAACCAAGATCCTCAGACTCCACTCTTTATGTCTCTCCTTGTGCCGTGGAATTTTTTTTTAGCTCCAGGCCTTTAAACTACAGGCCTGGCACAGATCACAGCCTCCTCCTCTGGGCAGGTCCCCTGAGTGACTAGGCATTTGTGAGTCAGCCCCTTTTAGGAACTTGGACTCTGTGTATAATCTCCCTAATCCATGAGGACATTCCAGGTCAGCCCAGCTAGAACATCTCTAGGATGCTGCCCAATGGAGCTTGACAGCAGACAAAGGTATTCAGGAGCTGCTGAATATAATCCCGACTCCATCACCAGTGGACCTTGAGATGGCCACTTTCTGACTTTGTCTCCACTACTTGTGCCATGAGACTGTTTGTTCTGATCTTCCTTTCACCACTGGAAAAGGCATGGTTAGCAGTTTGTCTGAGAAAGATCTGGGACTGGAGTGGGTCTTAGTGGACTGCTAGCTCAATACTGTGGAATGTCTACCAAAGGACCTAATGTGATTTAGGGTCATATTAAGAGAGGCATTGGGTTCCCAAAGTCTCTCTGTCCTGGTCAGACTTCTGGAATATAATATTCAGTATTGGGCACTGTAGTCTAGGAAGGTCATTGGAGAATATCCAGCAAAGAAGAACCATAGCTCTAAAACCAGAAGGGATGTTAGAGGTCATCAAGTCCAACCCTCCTTCCTTTACAGAGGAGGAAACTGAGGCCCATCAAGGTGAAGTGACTTACCCAGGGTCACACAGCTGATAGGTATCTAAGGTAGGTTTCAAACTCAGGTCTTCTAGACTCCAAGAACAACATGGTATCCCTTACACTAGGTAGATTCTCATAAAAGGCTTCAAGTCCTTGCCGTATAAGTATCAGTTGAAAGAACTGGCAGAAGAAGACTAAGGGGAGACATGGTAGCTGTCTTCAAGTATCTGAAAAACTGTCATGTGGAGAAGGGATCACACTTGTCCTGTTTGGACCCAGAGGAGCAGGAAGGTAAGTGGAGGCTGGAGGTGAGGTCAGGAAAAACCTCCTGCTGAGAAGAAGCTATCCCAAAGTGGAGTGAGGTCATGTGAAGAGGTTGTGGGATTCCCCCCCTCGCAGACCTCCTCCCCTTTAGAGGTCTTTGAATAGCAGGTGAAGGACTGCTTGACACCTCCCCACCCCCAGCCTTGCACACTGCTGAGTACCTCCTGAACATCCTCTGCCCCTATGTTCCCATTGGGGTCTTTTCCTACCTTGTTGATTTTTCCTTCTTGGTCTCCTTTAATGGATTCTCGGCTATAGCGCACACCCCTCGATGTGGAGGTCCCCCAAGGCTTCTGTCTCTTCTCTCTGTGTATGCTCAGTGACCTCATCACCTCCCTTGAGTTCAATCATCTCTCCACACATGGGTCCCAGATCTATAGATCTAGCCCTCTTCCCTCTCCTGAAGTCCAGTACCTCATCACCAACTTCATATTGGACATTTCAAGCTGGACATCCCATAGGCATCTCAAACTCACCATATCCAAAACAGAACTTGTTATTCATCCCCCACCCCCACTCATCCTTCACCCAAATTTGCCAACCTTACTCCCTGACTCCTCATTCACCATCCCACCCCCCAGTATCCAACCAGTCGCCAAGTCTTATCAACTCTACCTTCATAGCCTCTTTGCCCCCTTCACTCACATGGCCTCCACCCTAGCTCATCACCTCTTGCCTGGACTAAGGGCATAGCCTCCTAATTGGTCCTCCTGCACCCACCTTTTCCCTTCTCCAGTCCGTCTTCCATGCACACAGCAGCCAAAGACCTGCCTGCATCCCTACCCTGCTCATA